>NC_046168.1:43160304-43174581 GCF_011064425.1 Rattus rattus | reverse complement strand
TGGAAGGGAGAAGAAAGCAATCACAGGAGGGGGGAGGGAGGGAGCATCTTGGGTGGGAAAGGGGACAAGGAGGGGAAGAGAAGAGCATGATCAGGTATTGGGTGGGGGAAAGGACTAAAGACCTGAGGGCCAGTAAAATGAATATAAACAGGCAACCTTTGGTGGGGGTGGAAGGACCCTCCAGAATGTACCAGAGACCTGGAAGGTGAGAGACTCTCGAGACTCAAAGAAAGGGACCTTAGATGAAATGCCCTACCCTGGGGAGAGGGAACTAGTAAGAGCCCACCTCCAGCAGAAAGACAAGGCATCAAGTGAGGGATGGGTTGCCATCCCACAGTCAAAACTCTGACCCATAATTGTTCCTGTCTGAAAGAACTGCAAGGACAAAAGTAAAGAAAAGCATGAGGAAAAGGAGGTCCAGCAACAGGCCCAAAGTGGTATCCTGATCAAGTAGGGGCCCCAAAGCCTGACATTATTGCTGAGGCTATGGAGTACCCACAAAAACTGACCGATCAAGGCTGCCCTCTGAAAGACCCAGCGAGCAGCTGAATGAGTCAGAGGCAGATATTTACACCCAACCAATGGACAGAAGCTGCTCCTGTGGCAGCATACACCACCTCTATGATGCCCCCAACACATATACAGCCGAGGACTGCAGGGTCTGGGTTCAGTCAGAGATGATGCACCTAACCCTCAAGAGACTGGAGGCCCCAGGGAGTGGAGGGGTCTGGTTGGGTCAGGACATCCTCCTGGAGACCGGAGGGATGGGGAAGTGGGAAGGAGATATGGAATGTGGAACATTCAAAGGGTGGACCAGGAAGGGAATAAATTTTGGAGTATTAAAAAAAATGAGATTAAATACAATTAAAAAAACTGTGAAACATAATTGAAATATACACATTAATTATCAACAACCTCATAGTCATATTCTTTAATATGCTTATAGCTATTCGTATAATCATGATAAATAAATAAACTTTATTTAACTTTATATATATTCAAAGTTAAACAAAAAGTAAATAGCAAAAATCAAATATTTGTTTATTTAGATAGACTTTAGATAAATGAGTGGTCTTCAAACACTTCAGAGATCTACAGAATATGACATTTAAAATGTTTAATACAGAGAGATTTTTGTAATATAGACATACCAGCTCCTAACAGAACCACTGATCTCCTCCAAAAAAAGATGGACACTGAAGAACCTCCACCTAAAGTTTGCTTTAAATGTGGCAAAAATAGACACTGGGCTACAAACTGCCCTTTGCCTTGATTTCTGACTGACAAACTTTGGACAGATAGACAACTGCAAAGTTGACTGACTCACTTTGCTTAGACAAAATAGGGCAGTCTTTCTTCACAGTCCTGCTTCACAGAAAAATCTGTTAGATTTTCTGGGCCTGATGGCCAAAATGGGTGCCCCATCAACCACAGAGAAACCTTCATTTACTGTCAATCAAATGCTCCTACACCCATACCTCTCACGGAGCACAAACCCTCGAACTCCCCACTCTTCCACCCATGCCATCCCTCTTCAGCAGGAAGTAGCCAGATCTGAATCTGTGCCCCTATACTCAAAGAGTTTGGGGTATTACTCTGGAACCCTTGCTTCTGCCCTGTGCAGATTGGGAAAACTCATCTGCCCTCCTTCTCCCAAAGCTGCCGGCTTAGAGAAAACACTATTGTCTGTTTGGAGAAAACTGGCTAACATAAACATGCCATCACTCCTAGTCTCCGCATTTCAGGCAACCCACCCAAGAGTGCCTGCCCAGGGTCTCAGTTTTTAAACTAGCATGGGCAAAATCCCAGCTCCTACCTGTCCTGTCATCACTCCTTGCCTAAACTTTATAACACCCCCTGCCTTGCTTTAGCCTAGATGTGTGACTTCACTGTCCTCCACCTGTGAGATTGGTGAACCCACTGTAGAGCTGCCTCCTAATAAATGTGCCTCTATCTAATTTTAATCTGGTCTAATCTGGCCTATATCTGTATCACCGAGGGAAAGAAACTGCCTGTCAGAAATTATATTCGTAAATATTCTGAAATTGCTGTTATACTGAAATCATATTTACTTCTTTTTATTGTTGTTTGTTGTATAGTGAAGAACTGCTTGAATTGCAACTTTTTTTTGAATTGCAACTTTCAAGTTTAGTGTTCAGTGTGCTATTTCTCTTTAAACATCCTTAGCATTTTATTCCTGGAGGATTTTTTTTCTTTTCTTTCTTTTCATATTTTTTTCTTCCAAACAGAAATTGGCATTATACCAACTAGACTGATTCAGCAAGAATGCACCTGGCAAACTCAGAGGATTTTTTTTCCTTATACTTTTAGGTTTTCTGCGTAAAAAGCTATAATAAGTCACAGAGTAGCTTGGAACAGAATATTCATGCAAATTAGATTTTACTTTCTTAGTGGCCAATAATCAGTGCTGATTCATTGCACATGTAGAAGTCTTAAATATGTACATGACACATCAGCAAACCTTCTGCTTTGGTTTATGTTTTCCTTTATTTTCTTGAGTTCCTTTATTTGTATAAGTAAAAATTAAAAACGGATATAAGATAATAGCTTGACTGACTCATGCTAGATGGTTAATCTAAAAATATTATTTTTTTAAAAAATATATGATTATTTGTAATAAGACATGTCTTAAAACTCAATGCTTCAAATATTTTACCAGATTTTGGATCACATGCAAGAATTTTGTCCTGGATCTGATCAGCTGAAATATCTAGATCAGATAACATGTTAGAAACAATAAAATGTTGAATATTTTTATCCATCTCACCAACAACATTTGGTTGTATTATCATCATTATGGTTATTTTTGTTATTGCTTTTATTATTCTTCAAGTTCCAAAAACTTAAATGTTGTATTTTTATGACTTTTTTAACTAGGACATTTTTTAAGGTATGTATTGCAAATAAAGCACACTCCTGAATATCTGGTTTGTTCCTTTTATAGGAAGACTAATAACCAAGTAAGGATACCTGGGTGGACAAAATCACTAAATTGGAAAACAAGGCAATGCAAAACTTACAAAATAATAAGCTAGATGGAATGCCAGTCTCAGCTACACAAGTGAGTAATGATGGCCTCAAATTCATTGGCACAGGAGAAAATTTCCTGAACAGATTACCAGTGGCTCATGCTCTAAGATCAAGAATTGACAAATGGGACCTCATGAAATTGAAAAACTTCTATACAGCAAAGGACACAGTCAATAGGACAAATCAGCAACCTACAGATTTAGAAAAAATCTTCACTAACTCCACATCACTCAAGAAGCTAACCCCCAGAAAACGAACAACCCAATCAAAGAAGGGAGTATAGAACTAAACAGAGAATTCACAACAGAGGAATCTCGAAGCACTTAAAGAAATGTTCAAAGTTCTCAGTCATCAGGTAAATGCAAATCAAAATGACCCTGAGATTCCATGTTACACCAATCATAATGGCTAAGATAAAAAACTCAGACGACAGCACATGTTGGCAAGAATGTGAAGAAGAACACTCCTCCTTTGTTGGTGGGATTGCAAACTGGTACAAACACTCTGAAAATTAATCTGGAGGCTCCTCAGAAAATTGGAAATAGATCTACCTGAAGATCCAGCTATACTACTCCTGAGCATATACCCAAAAGATGCCCCACTATGGCACAAGGGGCATGTGTTCCACTATGTTTGTAGCAGCCTTGTTTGTGATAGCCAGAAGCTGGAAACAACCCAGATGTTCCACAGCAGAAGAATGGATATAGAAAATGTGGTTTCACTTAGACAGTGAAAAACTACTCAGCTATTAAAAATAATGACTCCATGAAATTCACAGACAAATGAAAGGAACTAGAAAATATCATTCTGAGTGAGGTAACTCAGACCCAAAATGATATACATGGTATGTACTCACTAACAAGTGGATATTAGCCAGAAAAGTACAGAATACCCAGGATACAATCAACAGAACTCAAGAAGGTTAATAACCAGAAGGGCCTAAGTAAGGATGCCTCCATTCCACTTGGGGGCAGGGGGAGAAGAAAGCAATCATTGTAGGGCAGAGTAAGGGAGGGATCTGGGATGGAGAGGAGACATGGAGTGGGAAAGGGGAACATGATCAGATATTGAGAGGAGAAACAGGAGTGAAACACTGAGTTCCAGCAGAAAAATGGAAACAGGAAACCTTGGGGTTGGGGAGACAGCACTCTAGAATGTACCAGAGTCCTGGAAGGCGAGAGACTCTCAGGGCTCAAAGAGAGGGACCTTAGATGAAATGTCCTACAGTGTGGAGAGGGAACTTGTAGAGTCTACCTCCAGTAGAAAGACAGGGCATCAAGTGGAGGGATGGGGTTGTCATCCCACAGTCAAGAACTCTGACCCAGAATTATTCCTATCTAAAAGAACTTCAGGGACAAAAATGGAGAAGAGCCTGAGGAAAAGGAGATCCAGTGACAGGCCCAACTTGGGATCCAGCTCAAGGAGAGGCTCCAAGATCTGACACTATTACTTATGCTATGATGTGTTTACAGAGCCTAGCATGGCCCAACAAGCAGCTGGAAGAATCAGATGCACATACTATACCCAAAAGATGGACAGAAGCCAAAAATGATCATTGGTAAGTATCATGTTAAGTGAGGTGATCCAAACCTGGGAAGAAAAAAGAAAGAAAGGAAGGGAGGGAGAAAAAATGAAAGAAAGAAAGAAAAAATTATATGTTCTTTTATATATGCAAATTCAAGTTTGTAATATATACATATAAATTAAGTAAATATGAATAAAACATTAAAAAAATAGAATAAGGGAATGGTAAGAATTGAGGAAGAAAGGAATAATTAAAACAAATTTTACTTGAAAATATTATAATGATAACTAATATATTATGTGCTTTAAAAGTTAATCGTAATTATTTTTAAATATTATAATTTGAGTTAATATAAGATTAAAGGAAAAGTGGTCTTTGATTAAGAATCAACTTACCAAAATATGCTATTTAGTCTGCCACATAAAGGATAACAAAGAAGTCAGAGAAAACTTATGGGGATAGTCATGGCCAAACATATATAGCCATATGTATAAACCAAACTTCACATGTTCTAAAAGTTGTTCTTTAAATAGTGTAGCAGAAGGCTGGTGAGATGTCTCAACCATTAGAAGCGAGGCTGGCAAATTCCCCACCTGCCAAAGTGTAGCAGGGAAAGAACAGTATAGCCTTGGAAAGATAGTTTGAAAGCTTACAGCACCCTCAACATTGTAATGCAATGTTTACAGTATAGATACTCCTATTTGAATAAGGAGCTATTGAAGAGCTTGTCAGCAGAGGACTCCCGAGTCTGTGTTCAGTCAGAGAAGATGCACCTAACCCTAAAGAGACTTGAGGCCCCAGGAAGTTTAAAGGTCTGGTGGGGTGGGTAGGGTAGGAACATCCTTGTGGAGGCAGGGCAGGACGGTGGAAGGAGGTATGGGAACAGTTGGGAGGTGGACTAAAAGGGAAACAAAATCTGGAGTGTAAAAATAAATAAATAATAAAAAAATAAAAATAAAACAACTCATTAAAATATATCAGAATAAAATTATAAAGCATACATAACAATACTGTGAACTTTTTTCTTTTAAATCTTCTTTCCCAAATACCTATCCACATGATTTTGGAAGACTAAAATCTGTAGGCAACAGCTAAGATGAAAAATTCCTTCATATATAGACATTTAACTTGTAGTTTCATTCTTAACCTAATTATAAAACTGTAATTAAGAGATTCTGAACTTTTAAAGTAATCCACAAGACTTTTACCAGAAATAATATCAAGCTGTATAATTTATAAGCCAAATCAGAGAGCAATGACTAATAGCAATATCGCCTAGCAATGTCCTTCCAGAAAACATGAATTCAGAGACATTAAGAATGCAAACACAATAAAGGAAAGAAAGCAGATGCATTTTTTATTTATGACACTACTGTTAATATTTTAAGCTCTTTGTAAAAGATGAAGTCTCGGGTTGATTTAAAACAAAACTCATTTGTATTCTATAGTAAAGAGACCACAAGAGGCTAGAGAGACAAATTTAAAACCTGAGAACAATCTTTTTCCAAAAAGAATTTGCTGAATTCAGAGGCTGTTTGTGTAGCTACAGATTTGAAACAAAACTTCTGTAGAGAAATAAAAAGTCTCCAAAAAGAAAAACAAACAAAAACGATAAGATTGGCACACCACACAGACAAAGCTAGACACTTGAGAACAGGAAAGGGCAAGACCAAGCAAAAAGAAAATTGCCATTGGGAGAAAAGCAAAAGCACAGAAAACAAGATGAAAGCCAATATTTGCTTATCTTCAAAGAGGTCAAAAAGACATTGTATCCATAAAACATGAAGACACTGTTTCAAAGAACAGAGAAAAATGAAGAGCTGAAATTGAAAAACACACTTTACAGAATCACATTTTTATTACATTGCTCATAATGTACTATTACAAACAATTATGTCAGTAACAAGGCAGAGAAGCAACACAAGATTAAAACAAGGAATTTATAAACCCCTATTTATACTAGAGTCACTCCTAAGTAGTACTTCAGAACATATTGCTCAGTTGGGATTAATTTATCCAGTAGATAAATCAAAAAATTAGAAGGTTTATAAATACAAAAGTATTCAACTATATTGCAATTTATCAAATACTACATGGTAATGAATAAATGATCAAATTTCAAAAATAAGAACAAAATGAAAACAAACACCAAGAAGGAAGAAGGTATGATATGAAACATTCCATGATAGAACCCTGTTAGAGATTACAATAAGTAATCTCAGCATTCTCGTGAAAATATAAGAGAATAAAAAAAAAAAAAAAACTAGTGTAACCGATAGTGACAGGATGAGATAAAAATATAATGGTAGATTTGTTGTGTGAATGTAAAGCAAATGAGAGGGAATGTACATGCTGTACAATTGGAGATTAGAAGCATAAGAAAGCATCTACCATGCATAGTTTGATTCACAATTCAGTAACAATCAGAGATGGAGCTTTGGGGGAGGGAGTCAACCACAAGATCTCTCCTTTCATCAAAGGACTTAGTGATCTACTAAGAAGTGGTCACCATTCTATGATGACATTACTGAGAGGTGGTAGATATGGAAATCTGGCCCCATTAAAGGAAGTAGGACATTGGCAATATGTCTTGGAAATTCATTTGTCCCCAGCAGCATCTTAGCTTGCTTTCTTTGAGTCCTAAATCCTGGCTACCATGAGTGGCTTGCACTGCTGCACACCAACAATACCACAATCATTTTTCTTGTCTCCAGCTTAAAAGGAATGGATGCAGCCAATATCCTGCACATCAAATGTTTGTATTGTAATTTATAATAATAGAAATATTGCATTATGTACTAATAATTTTATAAACTAAATAATTATATGAATAGAGGTCACCACACCATGAAGAACTATGTTAAAGGGTCACAGCACTAGGAAGATAGAGAGCCACTGGCTCCGAAACTGAGTGAAAACAAATCTTTTCTCCATTGAACTCTCATGTATACTAGTAACAGTAATGAAAGACTAACACCAAAACACTGGTCAAAATAAGACATGGTATACATTTTTATGTGATAAGTTCTCTTGAATTTAAAAGACTTAATGAGAATTTCAGTGCAAAAATGTTTGTAATCATTCATAAATTAAAGGATTACACACAGCTAGGAGAGGGTGACTGTACAAATATTTCATTTGGGTCAATTCAATATAATAATATAAATGTATTAAAATCATGTTAATTCCCTCCCTGATCCTGGCCCACAGTTCCCTGCTCCCAAACCCTGTGGGAGAGAGAGCTCACCTCCCAGACAGGTGGGCACTCCTGAGACTGGAGGGCAGGAGGGACCTCTAGTACTGCCCACCCCTGCCCACATCCCTGGCCCAAGAAGAAACTGTATAGGGCCTCTGGGAACAGGAAGATAAGGGAACTCAATGCTGCAGTCCAGACAACGGCCAGCTCTGAAGGGACCAGGTCAGACAGTTCCCTGCACCCAAATTCTGTACGAGGGAGAGATAGACCTTCAGAAGGGCGGACAGGCCTGGGGAGCCAGAGGAGACTATTTTCTGCCCACATTTCTGACTGAAGAGGAAAATGCCTAGTGCCATCTGGGCACCCTGTGCACAGGGTCCTGAGCGAACACAGGGCAGGCCCTTCTGGTTGCTGCCCTCACAGAGCTGAAACCCGGCTCTGAGAAGCAACTCCAAGCCTGAGACCAGAGGTAAAAACCAACTTTTCTGCTCCAAGTGACCTGCCTGGTGTGGATCGGGACACATAATACGCATTAGAAAACCTAAGACCAGTAGACAGGAACGACTACACCTGAAAGCAGAATACTCTGTTCATATAACTGGCTGAAAGAGAACAGGAAAAAGGCCACAGCACCTGACACAGGCCTATAGGACTGCTCAACCACTGTCAGAAATAGCAGAACAAGGTAACACCACAGATAATGTGATGGAAAGAGGCAAAACACAGAAACCCAAGCAACAGAAACTAAGACTACATGGCACCATCGAACCCAATTTCCCACCAAAGCAAACACTGAATACCAAACACACCATAAAAAAGCAAGATCTAGATTTAAAAATCACATTTGATCATGATGATGGAGGACTTCAAGAAAGACATAAAGAACTCCTTTAGAGAAATGCAGAAGCAGAGAAGCCTATAGAGGAAATCAAAAAGCCCCTGAAAGAATTATAGAAAACAAAATCCAACAAGTGAAGGATTTAAAAATGGAAATAGAAAACAATAAAAGAAAGCACAAAGGGAGAAACCTCGATATAGAAAACCACAGCGGAAGAGACAAGATTAGTAGATACAAGCATCACCAACAGAATAGCAGAGATAGAAGAGAATCTCAGAGCAGAAGATCTCCATAGAAATCACCACACAACTGTCAAAGATAATGCAAATGGAAAGCTATTGGGCCCAAAACACAGAAGAAACTATAGGACACAACAATGAGAAGATCAAACCTAAGGATACAGGTATAGAAAAGAGTGAATTCCCCAAAGGACCAGGAAATATCTTCAACAAAAATCAGAAGAAAACTTTCCAACCTAAAAAAAAAAGAGATACCTATAGCATACAAGAAGCCTACAGAACTTCAAATAGAATTGGACCAGAAAAGAAAACACCTCCCATCACATAATAGTCAAAACACCAAACGCACAAAATAAAGAAAGAATATTAAAAGCAGTAAGGGAAAAAGGTCAAGTAACATATAAAGGCAGACCTATCAAAATCACACCAGACTTTTCGCCAGAAACTATGAAGGCCAGAAGATCCTGGACTGATGTCATACAGACCCTAAGAGAACACAAATGCCAGCCCAGGTTAGTGTATCCTGCAACACTCTCAATTAACATAGATGGAGAATCCAAGATATTCCATGAGAAAACCAAATTTACACAATATCTTTCTACAAATCCAGCCCTACAAAGGATAATCAATGGTAAAGCCCAACATAAGGAGGCAAGCTATACCCTAGAAAAAGCAAGAAACTAATTGTTTTGCAACAAAACAAACAGAAGACAAGCACAAATATAATCTCACATCCAAACACGAATATAACAGGAAGCAATAACCACTATTCTCTAATATCTGTCAACATCAATGAACTCAATTCCCCAATATAAAGACACAGATTAACAAACTGGATACGCAACGAGGACCCTGCATTCTGCTGCCTACAGGAAACACACCTCAGAGACAAAGACAGACACTACCTCAGAGTGAAAGGCTGGGAAACAACTTTCCAAGCAAATGGTCGGAAGAAGCAAGCTGGAGTAGCCATACTAATATCGAATAAAATCAATTTTCAACTGCAAGTCATCAAAAAAGATAAGGAAGGACACTTCATATTCATCAAAGGAAAAATCCACCAAGATGAACTCTCAATCCTAAATATCTATGCTCCAAATACAATGTCATCTACATACATAAAAGAAACCTTACTAAAGCTCAAACCACACATTGCACCTCACACAATAATAGTAAGAGATTTCAACACCCCACTCTCATCAACGGACAGATCATGGAAACAGAAATTAAACAGAGACTTAGACAGACTAAGAGAATTCATAAACCAAATGGATTTAACAGATATTTATAGAACATTCTATCCTAAAACAAAATGATATAATTTTTCAGCACCATGGTACTTTTTTCCAAAATTGACTATATAATTGGTCAAAAAACGGGCCTGAACAGGTACAGAAAAGACAGAAATAATCCCATGCATCCAATCAACCACCACGGGTCAAAACTGTTCTTCAATAACAATAATATAAAAGAACGCCCACATATACACATGGAAATTGAATAAATGCTCTACCCAATGATGCAACCTGGTCAAGGAAGAAAAAAGAAAGAAACAAAAAAGACTTTAGAATTTAACGAAAATGAAGGCACAACATACCAAAACTTATCGGGATTACAAAAAAGCTGCAAAGCAAGAGAAAACTCATACGCTCTGAGTGCCTGCAGAAAGAAACAGGAGAGAAAGCATATATCAACAGCTTGACAGCACACCTAAAAGCTCTAGAACAAAAAGAAGCAAACACATTCAGGAGGAGTAGAAGGCAGGAAATAATCAAACTCAGAGCTGAAATCAATCAAGTAGATACAAAAATGACTATACAAAGAATCAACAGAACTAAAAGCTGGTACTTTGAGAAAATCATCAAGATAGATAAACCCTTAGCCAGACTAATGAGAGGACACAGAGAGTGTGTCCAAATTAACAAAATCTGAAATGAAAAGGGAGACATAACAACAGAATCAGAGGAAATTGAAAAAATCAACAGATCTTACTATAAAAGCCTATATTCAACAAAACTTGAAAATCTGGAGGAAATGGATAATTTCCCAGACAGATACCAGGTACCAAAGTTAAATCAGGAACAGATGAACCATTTAAACAACCCATAACTACTAAAGAGATAGAAGCAGTCTTTAAAAGTCTCCCAACCAAAAAGAGCCCCGGTCCAGATGGGTTCAGTGCAGAATTCTATCAGACCTCCATAGAAGACCTCATACCAATATTATCCAAACTATTCCACAAAATTGAAACAGATGGAGCACTACCGAATTCCTTCTATGAAGCCACAATTACTCTTATACCTAAACCACACAAAGACCCAACAAAGAAACAGAACTTCAGACCAATTTACCTTATGAATATCGACACAAAGATAATCAATAAAATTCTTGCAAACCAAATCCAAGAGCACATCAAAACAATCATCCATCATGATCAGGTAGGCTTCATTCCAGGGATGCAGGGATGGTTTAATAGATACAAAATCATCTACGTAATCTACTATATAAACAAACTGAAAGATAAAAACCACATGATCATTTCATTAGATGCTGAGAAAGCATTTGACAAAATTCAACACCCCAGGAATTCAAGGCCCATACCTAAACATAATAAAAGCCATATACAGCAAACCAGTAGCTAATATTAAACTAAATGGAGAGAAACTTGAAGCAATCCCACTAAAATCAGGTACTAGACAAGGCTGCCCACTCTCTCTCTCTGAAGAATTCGCATTTTGGCCATCCCTCTTGACTTTCATGTGTTCTGTGCATCTAGGGCTAATAGTCACTTATCAATGAGTACATACCATGTGTGTTTTTCTGTGATTGGGTTACCTTACTCAGGATGATATTTTCCAGTTCCATACATTTGCCTATAAATTTCATAAAGTCATTGTTTTTGATAGCTGAGTAATATTCTATTGTGTAGATGTAAAACATTTTCCGTATATTAAACCATCCCTGCATGCCTGGGATGAAGCCTACTTGATCATGATGGATGATTGTTTTGATGTGCTCTTGGATTCGGTTTGCCAGAATTTTATTGAGTATTTTTGCGTCGATATTCATAAGGGAAATTGGTCTGAAGTTCACTTTCTTTGTTGGGTCTTTGTGTAGTTTAGGTATAAGAGTAATTGTGGCTTCATAGAAGGAATTCGGTATCGCTCCATCTGTTTCAATTTTGTGGAATAGTTTGGATAGTATTGGTATGAGGTCTTCTATGAAGGTCTGATAGAATTCTGCACTAAACCCGTCTGGACCTGGGCTCTTTTTGGTTGGGAGACCTTTAATGACTGCTTCTATTTCTTTAGGAGTTATGGGGTTGTTTAAATGGTTTATCTGTTCCTGATTTAACTTTGGTACCTGGTATCTGTCTAGGAAATTGTCCATTTCCTCCAGATTTTCAAGTTTTGTTGAATATAGGCTTTTGTAGTAGGATCTGATGATTTTTTGAATTTCCTCTGAATCTGTAGTTATGTCTCCCTTTTCATTTCTGATTTTGTTAATTTAGCACACTCTTTGTGTCCTCTTGTTAGTCTGGCTGATTACATCCTGACCATGGTTTCCCCTCCCTCCTCTCCATCCAGCTCCTCCCCACCAGCAACTCCCCCCACTCCACTTCACTCCTCCCTTTCTCTTCAAAAAAAGGAAAGCCTTCCATGGCTCTCGACCAGCCTTGACATATCACATTGCAGTAAGACTAGGCGTTATTTTTCCTGCTGAGGCTAGAAGTGGCAGCCCAGAAGAAGGAAAGGGTCCCAAAGTCAGGCAACAGAGTCAGAGACAGCCTATACACCTACTATTAGGAGTCCCTTATGAAGACCAAATGGCACAATTGTGACATATGTGCATAGGGTTTAGTTCAGTCCCATGCACGTTCCCTGGTTGATGGTTCAGTTTCTGTGAGCCCTTACAGGGCCAAGCTAATTGATTCTGTGGGTTTTCCTATGGTGTCCTTCACCCTTGTGCAGGCTCCTAAATCTTTCTTCCTTCTCTTCTGCAGAATTTTCCAAGCTCTGCTTAATGTTTGACTGTGGGTCTCTGCATGTGTTTCCATCAGTTGCTGGGTAAAGTCTTTCTGATGATAGTTATGCTAGACTCCTATTTGCCAATATAACAGATTATCATTAACATTGTCAGTGGTGGGCTCCCTCTTGTGGCATGGATCTCAAGCTCGACCAATCATTGGTTGGCCTTTCCCTCAATTTTTGTTCTGTCATTACTCCTATATACCTTGTAGGAAGGACAATTATACAAACGATAAATGGACTGCGAAAGAAATTAGAGAGACGATACCACTCACAATAGCCAAAAATAATATAAAATATATTGGTGTAACTGTAACCTAAGGAAGTAAAAGACCTGTCTGACAAGAACTTCAGTCTTCGAAAAGAGAAATTGAAGATATCAGAAGATGGAAAGGTCTCCCACACTCATGGATATGTAGGATTAGCATAGTAAAAATGACCATCTTACCAAAAGCAATCTATAGATTCAATGCAATTCCTATTAAAATCCCAATACAATTCATTTTTTGTTTGTTGGTTTCTTTATTAATTATTTATTTATTTACTTTACATTTCAATCACAGCTTCACCACCCGCCTCTTCTCCAAGTATCTCCCTCTCTCCTCCTCTCCCCTCATATTCCCCTTCCTTTTCCCTCAGAGAAGGAGAGACTAAGTTAGTTAACAAGTATGAACAATCTAGGGTAGCGTGTTCCTCATGGAAGCAGTGGGAGTAGTAATTTTCAACAATAATATGACCTTAGATATGGTCATCATGAAAATTCATCATTTACTCCTTATTGTAACAGCTATGCTCTAATGCAGAAAAGGCATAAGACTAGAATATAAAAACCAATAATTTTTGTTATGGAATAATAAAGCAATTCTTTCAGAAAGAAATATCATTTTTTACATGTTTTGGTTTTGAGTAAACACCAGTATAGACTAAAGGCAAGTCCCAATAAGTTAACTTAAAATGTTGAAATCTGGGAGATGATATGTTTAAATTTTCCAAAAATACATGCAAGTTTTTCAATTTTATTTGGAATACAAGGTGAACATGGATTGAAATCTTCCTCACATGCACTTGGGGCTTGGGCAAGAAGAAGCAGAAAACCAAAGTGGGAAACAAAATCTCTAATTTAATAAACTCAGGGTGTTCAATTTATGGCTTGGTTTCAGTATGAAATGTAGATAATGTTAATGTCTTTTCTGAAAGTTTTTGGTGTGTCAATCCCTCAGTGAGGTGTCAATAAGAAAAGCAAAAACAGGAAATAAAAGCTGAGAGTTAAGACATGTTTTTGGGTTACTAATGAAAACAGATTGAAATTTTATACAAATGAGCAACATATACTCAGAACCACTGTACAGCCAACACCTGAACTCTTTGAATTTAAATATGAAATATTAAGCTATGAGTGG
>NC_046168.1:43073668-43160204 GCF_011064425.1 Rattus rattus | reverse complement strand
TTTCACACATGCCACTTTCACAAAAATCAATCTTCCATCAGATGGGTTGATCACACCTTTGGCACGTCCCACAGCAATGGATGAATCCAGAACATTCTAACCACACATGCACACACCTTCAGACTCTGTCATCTCACAATACAAATATACCATCTGTCTCATGAACCAAAACAGCCTCAGCTGACTGTCAAACAACATTAACTTGAAATTTGATCACTTCCTATTTCACCTTGAATAAGCACCAGGCTTTCCTCCTGATGCTGCTCACTGCATCTCACTCTGAGCCACGATTTCCACAAGTATGCCTGAGAGACTCCATCTGACCACATTGTTTCACAACAGAAACACTGGACTCTTCACACCGTGTAAATTACTTGACACACTAAATCCACATTTAAAAACCATCTTTAGCTAAGAAGATGCACGTTCAAATAAAACTCCCAAAGTAATGCCATTTCAAAGTCTGTCTCTATATATTTATCAACATCGCATCAGGTTCAGTATTTTGAAAATAGAATGTCCTTTAATCACTTTGGTCTCATCAAGTTTTTCCAGACACTGTATTTTAGAACATTCTAACTCTTTCTTAGATATTTTACAAAAAAACGTATGGGCTGTACAGAAATCGAGGCCATAACTTACCCATCGTTAATCACTAGTCGCTATCGGTAACATTCTGTCATCTTTATCTCACAAACCACTATGCTCTCACTTCTTTTATAGCCTGAGTTAAACCACACACAACAACCAATAATTTCCAAAGAATTATAAGTAAAGGAACCAAGAAGATAGATTTTAATTGAAAAATATCAATATCATAACATATAAAATTCCAATAGTTAGATAAATGTCTATTATGTTTAAAATGTGACTTACTTTTTAAAAATAGCCTCTTTGTCAATTCCTCGACAGTATCGAACTGTTTTTTGTTCCAGCGAGACATGACACATGCCCACACACACACACACACACACACACATACACACACATACAATCTCATAGACACACCTGGGGTAGAGGGCCACAATAAATAAATATAAATTTGAATAGCTAAATTGAAAAATCAATAGATAATCATATTTTATTAAATCCAAGTGCAATTATATGAGAACAAATGTGCCCCAAATGCAAAGAAAGGGTCATATTTAAATTACTTTATAAAGATCAAGACTTCTTACTACATTTTAAATCCTAACTAGGATGTGAAATTAAAGAATCAATAAAAACTTAGAAAAAAGATTAGACTCTAGATAAGTTTCTTTTTATCAGCATTTATATAAATTGGCTAACATCAAATCTTTATGAACTACATGAACTATTTTTCCATTTCAAAGATTTTCCTGTAGTCTCAGGCCTCACAGAACTTGGCTCCTGCCTATTTGATTCTCAACACTTTATGAAACAATGGAACACCTACAGAAAGAAACATGTGTCTTAAGATTCACAGGAAAACACAACCAAACAGGTAAGTGAATTAACAAAACCATCCAGGACGAAAATGGAAAGTCAGAAACACAAAGAGTTATCAGCGGAGACAACCCTGAGATAGAAAGCCCATCACAACACAACTGTTCAACACTTGCTTTCAAACCATCCACTGATCTCACCTCAGAAGATGTCTTTCACTTTAATTTTAACTTGATCTGTGTTCACACTGTGTAACACTTGATATCTGGGACAGCCAGAACTGTTGGCTCCTGTCAACTGATTTCATCAATCAGGTCAGCCTCCCCTGACACTTGAGAGTCCTGAACTAACTTCTCCTCCGTCCGTAGTTTCTGGCTCCTGGTTTTGCAGCCTGTGTCTCTTCCTGATCAGTTACAGATTGTCTTCTGTGTCTATGTCTGTTTAGGTTCAATCACTCGATAATTGACTTGTTAATGGGTGTCAGCTTTTCAACTCTTTTCTTGAGCATTCTTTTCTCAGTGATGTCTGTCCAGCTCGAGAAAGTCGTCCACGCTTGTTTTGTCCGTTTGGTTGTTCTGGAGATCTCACTTTTTTTTTTTTTTTATTAACTTGAATATGCCTCTTATATATTTCGAGTGTTATTCCTTCCTCGGCTCAAGCAACATCCCCTCCCCCTCCCCTTCCTTATGGGTGTTCCTCTCACCTCCTCATTGTGTGCTTCTCCTGGCCAGTCTACTGGGGGTTCTGTGTTTGAGTTCTGTATATTCTTGAGGCTTTCTCTAGAGATCACTCTCCCATTTCTGGTCAAAAATCAAAATATAAGATCTTGTTATTTTGAACAAAAGCATTAAAATGCTTTGTAATCTGAAAATCAGCACAGTCTTTTTCAACTTCAGTAAACATGTACCCCAAAAATGTTTTGTTTTACTATTTTTAACTTTCATTTCACATTTCTGCCCTTCTGGTTTCTTCTGCCATCTTCAATCTCCTTCTTTTTTTTTTTTTTTTTTTTTTTTTTTTTTTTTTTTTTTTTTTTTTTTTTTTTTTTTTTTTTTTTTTTTTTTTTTTTTTTTTTTTTTTTTTTTTTTTTTTTTTTTTTTTTTTTTTTTTTTTTTTTTTTTTTTTTTTTTTTTTTTTTTTTTTTTTTTTTTTTTTTTTTTTTTTTTTTTTTTTTTTTTTTTTTTTTTTTTTTTTTTTTTTTTTTTTTTTTTTTTTTTTTTTTTTTTTTTTTTTTTTTTTTTTTTTTTTTTTTTTTTTTTTTTTTTTTTTTTTTTTCAGACTTTTTTTTTGACCCATACTTTTCTTTTCCATCCTTCTGTTCTTGAGCAGGGTTGAGCACCAAGTCTCAGCACCACCTTTCACGTTCTCTGGAATTGCTGTGTTAGATGCCTGAAATCTAGAACTCTGAACACTGTACCATCCCATGTCCTGTCCCACACTGTCCTCCCCTCCTGCCTGCATGAGAACACCACCTTCCTCCAGCACCATCTGAAAAATCAGCACAAGGCCCCGGGTTCAGTCTCAGCCTCGAAATAACAAATCACAATAGACCTCTTCCCACTCCACCTCAAACATAATAAACCATGTTCATAAAAGGAATTTCACATCATGTTCCTGTTCATCACTATTTTTTTAATATGTTTGAGGTGGCCTGTTGGAGTCGCGTGTCAGGTGCAGGCTTAAGACCTCATCATTTTGTTGTTTGAAGTCACTTGATTAGCTGCCCCAGATGCAGGCGGCTGGTCTGCACCTTCATCTGAAGACAGCTAGGAATACTGACTTCCAGGCAGCTAGGTAAGGGTCTGGCCCCTCACATTAAAAAGAGACACACTGACTCAACAAGGCCACACCTCCAAATAGTGCCACCCCTGGGCCAAGCATATTCAAACATATTAAAAAAATGTACCTAATTATTTTTGGAAATTTTAAAGCTTAAGTGTTTTGTTTTAAGCTGAGCTTAGAGACAATTAACAACATCTTGTCAAAAAATTTGAGAACTATCGAGTGATAGAATGTTAAGTAAAATTGCACTGTAAAAATATGATGGAGAATTGGGAACAAAACATGATGTCTGATGTATTTTTCGTGGCATGTACTCCCAATTTTGTTTTCAGTCATGGTAATTTGTAAAAAATTACAAAAGCATAGTTTACTATTATTTGAAAACATTTGTATAAATTTAATAAATTTTACTCTCGATTTTCGTTTGGAATTTCCAGAGTAGAGAAATAATGAATTTACAGAAGAATTATAATTATATTCCGGGATCCCAGTGGTTTGAGGAATATTCATAGCCTCGATTAATTCTAAATTGTATTTTTGCCAAATTTGTTTCAAATTTTACTAATGAAGACATTTCAATTGTAATCTGATATATGTTTAACGTTTGTTTATTCTAATGCAACCAAATGCTGCTGAGTATGTCCAGAGGTTTGCACTATTTAGGTGTCTTGATTCGCTATACGTTTTCTTTCATACTAAAAATAGGCATTTACTAGAATATACCTCAAAATTTATTATGCAGAATTTTCCTTTTGCTTAGTGATATTAGAACATGGTTTATTATATATATATATTATATAAATAAAAATACCAAGTACAATACCAATAAGATTATCCATCATGATTCAATTGGTTTATTCTAGAAATGCAGAGTTTGGTTCTACTTAAGTAAGACCAATAACAAATGATAAAATACATAAAATGTTTCCTAAATAATGGTTTTTGAAATTTTTATTCGTTAACTTTGAATGACTTTATAATTTAATCTTAGTGCCTCTCATTTAATTTAGGAATACTTTATTCTCTTAAATACATTACTGAAGTTTTAAGAAATCTTTATTTTTTTTTTTAAAACCTGTAAGGGAATATTGCACTGACCTTTTCAAACATCTCTTACCTAATTTTACCTTCTTGGTCTTCTCTGTGAATGTTTGTTTCTAGATATATTTTATCTCATATATTACCTTTTATTTTGAAATTATAAAAATTTGTTCCTTTTATAATCTCTTATCTTTGCTCGTTTTGTTATTTTGTTTGTTTACTTTTTTTTTTTTTAAATTGCCTTTTATCTACTTTGCTTCTTCTTATTAATTTATTTACTTAACTAATTCATTAATCCTGCTTGATTGTCATTATTTTTTTACAAATTGGATTTACATATTTGATGACATTCTATTTCGTTACCTCTGCTTGAAAGCAAAACAAGGAAGTTGTTGGGGGATTGTGAGGCCGGTCTATTATCAAGGATTTATTTATTTTTTTTTCGAGCTGGGACTGAAACTAGGCCTTAAAGCTTGCATAGGCGGCGCTCTGCCACTGAGCCTAAATCCCAACCCCTATTATCTCGATTTATTTTTCTTATATATACTTATGTTTTCTATGCCTGCCTGTTAAGTTAAGCCTGTTTCGTTATTATTTTTTTTATCATGTCTATACAGTATTTTTCTTTTGGCGAAGCCCTTGGTAAATTTCCTTTTTTGGCCTTATTTGTGCCTTACTATCCCTTGAGGAGAAAACCAGCAGCGATGGCCATAACAATGTTGTGAGAATTCATCATCAACATAAACATGGAAATAAAGACTTTACTTATTTTAATTTGATTTCCGTAGTTTCAGATAAATTGTAATGATATGGTGGTAAAAAGCGGTTTATTGATCACTAGAACAAAGGATTGGAGGCTTGATGCCCCGGTGTGGGGGATGCTGGAGTGGTGGGGGCGGAGTGGTGGGGTGAGGAGCATTCTCATACAGGCAAGAGTGAGGGAGACGATGTGGGATGCGGAGACTGGTGGAAGGAATAAACTGGAACATGGATGTCATTTGAATGTAAATAAATGGAATGATTAATTTTTAAAATATATAAAGAAAGTATAGAAGATGCATATTTTAGAATGTTTTTAAACATGAAGAAACTAAATTAAAGTTCTAGATTTCAGGCGTCCCAAACACACTTGTAAACCTTAATTCCAAGAAGAACACAAAGGTGGTGCTGGAGCTTTAGTGATGCCTGTTCTCCTGATGGTGCGAAACTTTGGCTTCGGGAGTAAGCCCTGCCTCAAAGGAGCAGGCAAAGACAGGTTGATGTTTCTCTTTTTGGCCTCTAACAGGCCAATAGTGCACCACTACATACATGTCTCCCATTCACACATTCACACGTGATCCAGACCCAGCCGTATGTGGGCATGCGCGAAAGCAGTATAAAGATAATAGAACTGAAAAGAAATAATAGGTAAAGGTAGGGATGAAGAAAGTATTATATGGGTTATAGAATCAAAACAGAAAAGTCAGGGACAATTATTTCAGCTTACTTCCTAAGGTTATTTCGTCAATACAAAGTTACCAAAGAAACTTTTAATCCTAAAGAATAGTATTAACACTTCTGGGTCATTTTAGGTAAGGATTGTAGCAAAACTTAAAAAAAACGAAATAAATTCTAGGTAATATAAGGGAATATACTCATGGGTAATTAGTCATTATATGTAGATAAGTATTAATTTTGAATACCTGTGAAAATCTAAACTGTCACAGGTAATTTAAAACATGAGCATTATTTTATCTATATAAATATAAATTTATTTAAAAGCTCTACCTAAAGACTATACATGGACTGACCCTGGACTCTGACCTCATAGGTAGCATTGAATATCCTAGTAAGATCATCAGTGTAAGGGGAAGCCCTGAGTCCTGCTAAGACCGAACATGATTGTTGGGGAGGGCGGCAATAGGGAGGATGAGAGAACACTTATAAAAAAGGGAGAGAGAAAGGATTAGGGATGTTGGCCGAAACCGAAAGGAATAACACTTGAAATGTATAAAGAAATGCTCGAGTTAAAAATAAATAAATAAAAAAACAAAGCAAAAACAAACAAACAAAAAAAAGCCTCGGCCCTCATACTTTTCCTAGTCATTTTAGTCATAAAATTGAAGTCTCCTGAACTACAGTCTGATATCAAACTGCCAAGGAGCTGAAATGGCTAAATTCCTAAACTTGCTTCCGCCTACCAAGTAATGGCAGCTTTTTCCTGTTTTGTTTCTTTTTTCGTTTCGACCGACTAGGGCAAGTCTCAGAGGAACCATGCCCTCTACCCGCTTCCCACCCACACCTGTCTTTTTATATTTATTTGTTTTAAATTTTGGAAATATAATATAATTTCATCATTTCTCCTTCCCTTTCTTCATTCCCAAATAACCCATCTACCATTTCTTGATTCCTTTAAAACTCATGGCCTCTTTTGTTTTTCATTAAATTTTGTTACATGTATATTCTAAATACATAAACATGGCTTGTCGAATCTATCTGACATTTACTTTACATATGTTTACTGGAGTTGGATCATTGGTATTGATGCAACCAGTTGGTCTACTTTTCTTTGCTGAAAATTCCTATACTCTCAGCTATTTTAGGTGTTTGATTTTACTGTTTTATTTTTAATGTGGGTTGTGAAGTAACGAGAAATAGTCCTGGTTCTTGTTAGGAAAATGCTGACTGAACAAAATTCACTATTTCCTGAAGCATATTTTCTTCTCTTTAATATTTTATATTAGATAATTTTACTCTGTGAGATTATGTGCTCTTTTTAAATAAAATTCTTCCTTAATTAATGTACATATTTAAGGTTTCAGTCCACTACTGGGGCATGTATAATTGAAATTGTAATCAAATGCCTATTAAGCTTATGTAAGTGCATGCATTTAAATTTAAAGATTATTTTTATTTACAATGTCTTCGGCACTTTTGTATTGTTTAGCTTATCTGTTCTCTTAGCCTTCCCATGCATTTCTGCTGGGACTTGCCTTGCTTTGGGTACAATATAAGTAAAATAAATATAGCATATACATAAAGTAGTGGTCAGGTACTTGTCGGGGACTATGCTTTTGCTTTGTATGAGTTTTATGATCTATCACAGACCACACAGACATTTAAATATTGATGGTATCACTGACATGGAGATCAAGTCTTGATAAATGTATTATGATATTTTCCTTACACTTTTCAAGATCCCATTAATTGAGAAAAGATATTATTTTAGTTTTCCAATTGCAAAGCAATTCATAGTATTTTTAAAGTACTTTTGTTCGAAATGGCAAAAGGATTCCATATTTGATTTTTAAGACTTTGCTTTGTTGAATAATTTAAAACTCGCAACCAGAAACTATTAAATCTGCTTCTTCTCTCCTGGTTCGCAGGATCAAGAAAATGCGAAAGGCATCAACTTTCCCCCTCTTACCCTAATCAACAGCATTTTTTTTTCTCAAAAATAACTTGCTTTTTCTCTGTATTTTGGGGAGCACGATTGATGATGTCATAGATTACCTTTTCTTTCAGTGGCATGAAAAAGTAGAGCTTTATAGGAGAAAAGAGCATTTTTGTCTCTTTCCTTTATAAAAATTCATATGCATTTTTTTAGTAATGCATGACTTAAAATATTGTCTTCAAAAAATCTCCCAACTCATCTCAGAAAGATAGAATCAATATTCATCTTGCGGAGAAACAAAGGACAGCTCAGGGCCCAAGCCCTCCTTTTAAGAAAGAGTGAAAATTGGACAAGCCTATATGACTTACAATAATAGCTTAGCCATGGTGACACACATTCCTACCATCGCGTCCTTTTTCTTCTAATTGAAAATCGATTCTTCTCTTATACAATACATCCTGACCATAGTTTCTCCACTCTCACTCCTTCTCTTCCCTCAGATCTGCTCCCCCTCCATTTCTTCTTTCGAAACAGAGACAGACAGATAGACCAATGGAACAGAATTGAAGACCCAGAAATGAACCCACACACCTATGGTCACTTGATTTTTGACAAAGGAGCCAAATCCATCCAATGGAAAAAAGATAGCATTTTCAGTAAATGGTGCTGGTTCAACAGGAGGTCAATATGTAGAAGAACGCAGATCGATCCATGCTTATCACCTGTGCAAAGCTTGTTCCAGAGTGGATCAAGGACCTCCATCAAAAACCAGACACACTCAAACTAATGAAGAAAACTAGGAAGCATCTGAACACACGCTACGCACAGGAAAAAATTCCCTGAACAAAAACACCAATAAAGCATGCTCTAAATCAAGAATCAAACAAATGGGATCTCCTAAACTGCAAAGCTTGTAAGGCAAAGGACACTATGGTTAGACAAAACGGGACTAACAGATTGGGAAAAAGATCTTTACCAATCCTAACAACAGATAGAGGCCTTATGTCCAAAATATATAAAGAACTCAAGCCCTGGGTCCTGTTAATGCTGAACCCCCGTGAACTAGACTGTTTGGGGAGGAAGCATAAAGGTGGGGAGGAGGAAACACCCATAAGGAAGGGAGGAGGGATGTTTGTTGGAAACCGAAAGGAATAACACTCAAAATGTATATAAGAAGATATTCAGGTTAATAAAAAAAAAAAAAAGAGTCCACTCCAAGACAAGGGCAACTGACCCAAAACAGGACAAACAAAAATACAGTAAGACCCAGGAAAAGCCCTCATATAAAGGCTGGACAAGACATCTCACTAAGAGAAAAAGAGTCTCAAAAGCAGAAAAAGAGTTGAAAACGACACCCATTCTTTAGTCGATATGTCAGACCTAAACACAAGACATAGGACACAGGAGCAAATCCTAAACATATCTAGAGAGAGAGAGAGAGAGAGAGAGAGAGAGAGAGAGAGAGAGAGAGAGAGAGAGAGAGAGAGAGAGAGAGAGAGAGACTTCAAACACAAAGTCTTTATAGATAGACACACAACAGACACACTAAAGATAAACCAGGAACCAGAAACTACAGACAGATGGGTGATAGAGGGAAAGAAGTTGAAAGTTCAAGTTTGTTCTCAATCTTGGCCAAATTAATCCAAGGGGAAATGATTTGTTTTCTTTCTTCAATGTGATATAGATACATTTGGGTGCCTTTGAGGCTATCTTTAATAGTTTTAATAACACACTACCTGATTGATGATTAGTAAATCAGTTTACTGACAGAGGTAACAGTTTTCTTTTGTCCAAGATTCTCAAGTGTTACACAACCAGTGTCTGGAGATAATTTAGACACAAATTAAATTACAATGGAGATATTCCTGTGCTTTGTTAATGAGCTTTTATATAATATATTAATATAATAATAAAACAGAATATTATCTAATGCCTTAATATTACCAAATAATAAAATTTAAGTCTCATATACAAGACTTTCATGAACTTTATGCTCTAATTGGCTCATTAGTTAATTAAAGTTAATACTAAAATTTTGAAGTTTTAATATGTTCAATAATATAGTAGTATAAAATAAAATGTTAACAGATTTCACTTACTTATTGTTTTGAACACTGTTTTGGTCAATAATCATTGAATAAAAATATTTTAGCTATAAGCAACATATGCCTAAATTCCCCCGTGCAAAGGCAAGCCACAGGTGGGAACATTTTATTTCACTTGAATTCTTAGCCAGACTGATAAAAAATATGTGAGTTACTTTGCATATTTTTATCATATATTTGTTTTTCCAAAGTTCTTTTCTATATTAGTTTCAAAAGAAAAGACATCTACAAGAATCAAACTGACAGTCACCAGACATACCTCTGAAATTCATTTTGTTTGTTAATCATCTCCATTACTAAATATTTCATTAAGCATAGTAATAAGCAGTAGAGCAAATAAAATTTTCAGCATAGCTATTCTACTGCAAGTTGCTTCTACATGTTTATACAGAATATCTGTTTAACCCTATAATAAGTAGGGCTAAATTTGGATCAGAAAAGGAATCATGAGAAGAAAGGTCATCAGAGAACAGTGAAGCAGATAGCTACTAAGTTTTTACAATTTTGGCTTTGTCTACTAAATAATTAAGTAAAGATAAGAAATATTAAATAATCTATACCTAAAAATAATTGTGTTGGTCTGATGAGACTTATCTTATTTAGAATTTTATCTATTCATTGCTTATTATTTGTTATAATTATCTATAATTCCGTCAAGAGATAAACATTACTGTGTGTTAAAGTTTTTTTTTTACCTCAAAATTGCATAGCTATTAAATACAGTATTTTTTTAGCAAATCTTACTGGCAAATATTTCCATTCTTCAAGATTTAGAATTGTGGAAAAGAAATTAAAAGCTAACATGTGAAGTGAATAAAATGCCATAAATTAATTTATTGTCTGTAAAGGTTATTTTGTGGCTCTTTATTTATGTGAATCAAATTTATTTTCTGTATAATCCTTTGATGTTGTGTGCAGACATTTGGTGACCATTTCAGTAGATGGATTTTAATAATCTACATCATTATACTTTCTGTAAAGAAAGCAAGAGGTGTTGTCATGACTGCCCTGGGCAGCGTTAACCCAACAGAATTTACTTCTGATTGACATCTACCTCAAGATTGAAAGTATAATCTTTGAAACAGTAGAGTATGTAGAATCTCTGTGTGATTCAGTTGCTTGTGAATGTATGTATATGCAGCACTGTTGTAGTGCCGACTCCAGTAACATGTCAATTTTTCATGTCAGCGAGTCATGTTTTTAGCAATGCTGGTGTTCTTTTAAACTTATGTCTAGAAATAGTAAATCATCAAGGAACAAGTTCAAATGGTGACCTTTTTCCCTTATTGCTTTTAATATTCTTTCTTTGTTTTCTGCATTGGTGTTTTGACTATTATGTGATGGGAGGAATTTCTTTTCTGGTCCAATCTATTTGGAGTTCTGTATGCTTCTTGTATGTTTTTGGGCATCTCTTTCTTTAGGTTAGGGAATTTTTCTTCTATAATTTTATTGAAGATATTTACTGGTCCTTTAAGTTGAGAGTCTTCATTCTCTTCTATACCTATTATCCTTAGGTTTGATCTTCTCATTGAGTCCTGGATTTCCTGGATGTTTTGGGCTAGGAGCTTTTTGCCTTTTACATTATCTTTGACGGTTGTGTCAATGTTTTCTATGGTATCTTCTGCCCCTGAGATTCTCTCTTCTATCTCTTGTATTCTGTTTGTGATGCTTGCATCTATGACCCCTGATCTCTTCCCTAGGCTTTCTATCTCCAGGGTTGTCTCCCTTTGTGCTTTCTTTATTGTTTCTATTTCCATTTTTTAAATCCTGGATGGTTTTGTTCAATTCCTTTACCTGTTTGGTTGTGTTTTCCTGTAAGTCTTTAAGGGATTTTTGTGTTTCTTCTCTAAGGGCTTCTATTTGTTTACTTGTGTTGTCCTGTCTTTCTTTAAGGGAGCTGTTTATGTCCTTCTTAATGTCCTCCATCATCATCATAAAATGTGATTTTATATCTAAATCTTGCTTTTCTGGTGTGTTTGTATATCCAGTATTTGCTTTGATAGGAGAGCGGGGCTCTGATGATGCCAAATAGTCTTGGTTTCTGTTGCTTAGATTCCTGCATTTGCCTCTTGCCATCAGGTTGTTTCTGGTGTTAGCTTGTCTTGCTGTCTCTGACAGTGGCTTGACCCTCCTGTAGGCCTGTGTATCATCACTCCTGTAGACCTGTTTTCTTTCATTCAGATCTGGGAACAGAGAGCTCTGCTCTCAGGTGTGCAGGTGCTCCTGGCAACTCAGCTCCATTTATTCTTAATCATATATTGTTTCTCATGTTTTTGCAATGAAGACCTGTAAAACAGAAAATCCCATGTAGCTATTTCATAAGATTTTCTTAAATTGACTATTTGACAGTGTTGAAATAGTCAAACCAATTCAATGGCTTGTATTTTTTGATTATCAATGAACCTAGGGTTACTATTTCTGTAATAAAACAACATGGCCTAAACAATCTGGGAAGAAAGGGTTTATTTGATTTATATTTCCATAGCATTTTTCACCATCAAAGGAAGTCAGGACAGGACTTCAAATTGGGAGGGAACCTGGAGGCAGGAACTGATGCAGAGGCCATGGAGGTGTGCAGCTTACTGGTTTGCTCAACATGGCTTGTTCGGTCTGATTTCTTATAGAATTAAGGACTACCAGCTCGGGGATGACATCGCTCACAATTGACTTGGCCTTCCCATGTCAATCACTAATTTAGAAAATGCCCGATAGCTGGATTTTATGGAGGTATTTTCTCAGTTGATGTTTCCTCCTTTCAGAAAACTCTAGCTTGTGTCAACTTGACATAAAACTATCCAGGGTACCAGATATTGGTTAATTGTCTTTTGAGATATGGTTTTGCTAGATATATCAGTATAGTCTCAAACTTTAAATATCTTTCCTTGACCTCTGGACTAGTAAGATTACAAGATTGTGCCACATTTTATATTGCCACTTCTAAAGATTATGAAAATGATATAACTGTATACTCTCAAAGTTAACAGGATAAATACAGAATTTTTCATTCACTTCAAAGTTCTTAATAAGAATTCTAATCTAAATTAAAAGGCCACAAAAAATGGAACTACAGTACTGACTCAGTAAGAATAAGTCAAATAGTGTGTTTATTCAGCCCTTAACGTTTTTTAAAGTCTTACAGGAATTAATTATAGCTTTCAATCAGAGAGCAATTTCATCACCTGTAAATAGCTATGAAAACATATTCTACTTTTCACTCCAAGTATTCAAAAATCTCAGTACAAATGTATTTGTTGTCTTTATTATCAGAAATCATTGATTCTACTGTTTTGCTTTTATGTATGCTAGTTTGATAGTTGAATATTATATAATTCATGCAATAAAAATATTTATCAAATTTCTATTCTAATGGAGTTGGAGTCCAGTTTCTAATTTTACTTATAAAGTGTGTTCATATTTAGAAATATTTAATTCATAGTAATTTCTTAATAATATGATCAGTATATGACATTCTATTAAATATATAATGAAAAATCTTTTGAAAATAAGTGAAAGGTTGGAGAAAACCTAAATAGTTCATGTAGTTCATAAAAATTTGATGTTAGCCAATTTATATAAATACTGATAAAAACTTATCTAAGTCTAATCTTTTCTAAGTTTTTATTGATTCTTTGTGAATTTCACATCCTGAATTTAGGATTTAAAATGTAGTAAGAAGTCTTAGTCTTATAAAGTAATTTAAAATATGACCCTTTCTTCCATTTGGGGCACATTTAATCTCATATATAATTGTACACTTGGGATTTAATAAAAATGCTGGTTATATTTTCTTTCAGTTCGTTATCATGTTGATTTTTCCAGTTTATTTTATTTTCAGAACATATTTATTTATTTATTTGACCTCTGCCCCAGGTGTGTGTGTGTGTGTGTGTGTGTGTGTGTGTGTGTGTGTGTGTGTGTGTGTGTGTGGGCATGTGTATCATGTCCTCATGGAGACAAAAAGACAGTTCTTGGAACTTAGTTCTCTCCATCCATTAGGTAAGTTGCACATCGAAGGATTGACAAACACCTTTACCTGCTAAGGCATATTACTAGCCTTCAAATCCATTCAGAAATTTATTTTTAAAAGTATTAGAATTTTTTTTGTTATTTGTGGTTAAACATGGCTAGACATTTTATCTAACTATTGGAATTTTGTATTTAGCTGTAATGTTGATATTTTTCAATTAAAATCTATCTTCTTGGTTCCTTTACTTACAATTCTTTGGAAATTATTAGTTTGTTATTATTAATAGTTTTAACTCAGGCTATGCCATAAATGGAAAAAAAGTTTAGCTTAAAATAATTAATCAGAACCACACTATAACAACACTGAAATCAGGAAACATAGTGAGGACATCCTAAATAAAGCCCCTCACTGTGTTGTGTTTCTAACTCCACAGGAAGTAATTTGCATTTTCCCACCATGTTTTCTTTAATTATTTTACTGGTGTGCATCTTTAACAATAATTTAGACTTGGTTTGAATGTTGTAAAATATAAGTGAACTTTTAGAATATTGTGATTAGTTCTTTTGCTCAATATTTTATTTTATTATCTGGTTTCTGTATAAACACACATATACATATATATACATATATATATGTATATATATATATACTGTTATTTTGTGATACAGAATCACATTATGGCATATGACTGGTTTATGTGTTCTATTGCATATGTATAAACAGGTAGAGAGTCAAGGATAAGATAGTCAGGTAAGAATGACAGAGAATATTTACCGATAGCTTGACTAGTGAGGGTGCTGTTCGAATTTAAGTTATAGCTCAAATTTCCTGACACAACCCATCGTTTTTTATTAAAAATATCTAAAGAAGGATTAGAATGTTCTAAAAGTCCCCAAGTGTCCTGGAAAACTGGCTTTTACCTTCTCTGGTTGCTGTGAAATACAAAGTCATATAAGTTTTCTTCAGCGTTGGCTCCTAAACTTTTCACAAACTCAATCTTGATATTGGGATGAAGACCAATGGTTAAAGTATCAGTGACTTTATATGCTATAATATCTATTCTTAAGATAGCTATGGATAATTTTTGTTCTATTTGTGAATTGTGGCTCAGGTAATTCCTTTAGTGATTAAAATGATAACATCTAAGCTCATGTGTTCAGCTGGACAGCAATTTGCGCTCACAACTAACAGAAAAAATATGTGGATAGTTTTGAGAATTTCACACATAAATAAAATGTATTTTGATAAAAAAAATCAACTCTTTCTACTCCCTCCCTTCCAACACCTTCAATATTCTCCTTTAGCACATTTCTCTCTCAATTTCATATACTCCTAGCTTGGATGACGGATGTTTTATAAAACTCCATCCTTAGCTGGGAGACTGTTGGCACTTGATGGCTGCTAGTAAAGGGACATTCAGTTTTTTTCATGGATACAGACCTGATGTGCTGCCGATGGTCCAGTAGGAAGTATACTTAAGACAGACAGACTTTCTTTGGGAAATGGCATTACTTTGGGAGTTTTCTTGATATTTGGAACATTGCATATCTTGCTAGCTAAACTTTAGTTTTTTTTTTAAATGTAGGATTTAGTGTCCATTTTATTAATCTCAAGTGATCATCTTGAAGCATACGTACTTATAAACATATGTAAATTTACAACACAGTCTGTGTGAAGAAAGTCCAGATGTTTCTGTTGTAAGAACAGAAACAGAGTGTGGGGTCAGATGGAATCTCAGACATGCTAGCACAGTGGAAAATGTCCTGTAGCTCAGGGTAGAGATCTGGTGAGTAGCATCTGTAATCAGGAGCGAAAGCCTGGTAAAAAAATTCAAGGTGGAAGCAAACAGAAAAATAGGAAAGGTAATGGAAACATTTACATATTTAAAACTAGGTCCTTCACACTAGCTCTCAAATATAGTATTTTAGTCAATAATAAACAAAAAGATATAAGGAAAAGTGATCACTAGACACATAGCACACAGTCATTTGTGTTACTCTTTTAAATAATAACTCTAATGAAGATAGAAATCATGTAGACTGTCATATGTAAATGTGAGAAAACTGTCTTAAACTACAGTAATTTTGGAAGCAGAAAAAAATTGCTCCAGCATTTTCTGACAGATCAGATTGATGTTCCTACCCTACTCACTGGATCTGTAGTCTACTCTGGACACCTGCTTAGAAACACATGAGTCTACACTAACTACATGTTAAAGTCAATGAAACAAAACTGATTTTTCAAATTAAAGAGGTTAGAAAGAGCATTAAAATGCCACTATGTTTATTAATCTTTTAATGTAGTTAAAGCAAAAGCCATTTACGTATGTGTCCAGTTCAAAAACTGGAAATAATGCTAGTGGAAAATTTAAACTTAGAGACTTTAAGGATAATCATCCAATTTGTTTGAAAATCACATCTAATACATATATACACTGAGACTAATCAGAAAAATCATTATCCCACCACAAAAAACCATTGCTTCTCCAGTCTCATGAGTGCCTCTAATGATACAGCACACAAGATTTTAGGGTGCAGGGAACTTGCTCAGTACATGCATGATTAAGCAGGTAAACAAAGATGTTGTATTCTTTCCTGTGCTGACACCTTCTTTTATAATTCTGAAATGAAATGGTCCTATTTTTCCACTGTTATGGAAAGAATACTGGAAATTTAGTATGTTTACAAAAATTAAACAGCAATGAGACATTGTTAAAAAGAGTTGATGATATAATGTGCAAAGTAAAGTCTGAAACGAGAAAGCTTCTCTTTTAAAAATTCAGAATAGACCTTTTTGCAATTGTTCACATATAATAGAAAGTTTTGATTATTTTTCCATGTGAACAGAGATTTTATTTCAACTCTAAATACATCTCTGTCAGTTTTTTCATTGACCATAATAGCTTAGTAGAGATTAATGTTGTTTTGACAGATAAACTGAAACTGTTTTTAATTCATAAAGAACAAGGCAAGATAATTGTATTGTATTATTGAGAATGTCTAAAGTAAACTAATTATCTTTAACATGGCATATATCTCCATGGATGATGATATTAGAAGTAGTTGGTCTACAAAAACAGAATTCAGGGCAACAATTACAATGTTTTTAGTTTTTTAGGAATACAACCAATAGAAATGCAGACGTACTCAACAAATTATAGGGATGACAAACATATCTTTGTTTTTTTTATTGGATATTTTCTTAATTTACATCTCAAATGTTGTCCTCTTTCCCAGTTTCCTATCCAGAAAATTCTCTATTGCATAGCCCCTCCCCCTGCTTCTGTGAGGGTGCTCATCCACCCAGTCATCCACTCCCTCCCACCTCCTTACCCTGTCATTTCCCTATCCTGGGGCATTGAGCCTTCATAGGACCAAGGGCCTCTCCTCCCAGTGATGCCCAATAAGGCCATCCTCTGCTACATATGCGACTGGAGCCATCGGTCCCTCCATGTGTACTCTTTGGTTGGTGGTTTAGTCCCTGGGAGCTCTAATGGGTCTGGTTGATTGATATTGTTGTTCTTCCTATGGGGTTGCAAACCCATTCAGCTACTTCAGTCCTTTCTCTAACTCCTCCATTGGGGACCCTGTTCTCAGTCCGAGGGTTGGCTGTGAGCATCCACTTCTGTAATCCTCAGGCTCTGATCCTCTTAGGAGGCATTCATATCAGAAACCTGTCAGTATGCACATCTTGACATCAGAAATAGAGTCTGGGTTTGGTGTCTAAATATGGGATGGATCCCCAAATGGGGCAGTCTCTGGATGGCCAGCTTTTCCTTTAGTCTCCGCTCCATGCTTTGTCTCCATATTTCCTCCTGTGAGTATTTTGTTCCCCCTTCTAAGAAGGACTGAAACATCCACACTTTGGTCTACCTTCATCTTGAGCTTCATTTGGTCTGTGGATTGTATCTTGTGTATCCTGAGTTCTTGGGTTAATATCCACTTGTCAATATGTGCATAACATGTGTGTTCTTTTGTGGGTTATCTTACTCAGAATGATATTTTCTAGTTCCATCCATTTGCCTAAGAATGTCATGAAGACATTGTTTTCAATAGCTGAGTAGTACTCCATTTTGTAAATGTACTACATTTTCTGTATCCATTCCTCTGTGAAAAACATATGAGTTCTTTCCAGCTTTTGGCTATTATAAATAAGGATGCTATGAACATAGTAGAGCATGTATCCTTGTTATATGTTGGAACATCTTTTGGGTATATGCCCAGGAGTGGTATAGCTGGGTTCTCAGGTAGCACTTTATCCAATTTTCTGAGGAACCTCCAGACTGAGTTCCAGAGTGGTTGTACCAGCTTGGAATCCTACCAACAATGGAGGAATATTCCTCTTTCTCCACATTCTCACCAGCATCTGCTGTCACCTGAGTTTTTATCTTCACCATTCTAACTGGAGTAAGATGGAATCTCAGGGTTGTTTTGATTTGAATTTCCTTGATGACTAAGGATGTTAAACATTTCTTTATGTACTTCTTAGCCATTTGATAATCCTTAGTTGAGAATTCTTTGTTTAGCTCTGTAAAATTTCCTGAACAGAACACCAATGGCTTATGCTCTAAGATCAACAATAGACAAATGGGACCTTATAAAATTGCAAAGCTTCTTTAAAGCAAAGGACATTGCCAATAGGACAAAAAGGCAACTAACAGATTGGCAAAAGATCTTTACCAACCCTACATCTGATAAAGGGCTAATATCCAATATATACAAAGAAATCAAGAAGTTAGTCTCCAGAGAATCAAATAACTCCATTAAAAATGTCAAACATATCTTATGTTGAGGTTCTTGAGCCATATGGTGTTTGATTTTTTTTCAGGATGATACATATAGGACTGTTTTCATTCTTATACATGCAACTATTCAGTTTGTCCAACATTATTTATTAAAGATGCATTGTTTTATTTTCCAGTGTGAACTTTTGCCTTTTGTTGTACATGGATAGTTCTGTAAAAAACCTTAAATTTTATGATAGTATGACCTACAACTGTTCTTTGATAATTCAGAATTACTTTAATTAGCCTTGTTTTTAACAAGTCTTCATATGAAGTTGAATGCTGCTTGTTGTATTCTATTTATGTTCAGACTTGTGTTGAAATTTAAGTGGGAATTACACTGACTCAGAAGAGTAATTATGGTAGCATGGCAAATTTAACAATATTAATCTTATTGATCAACAAACACGAGAATTCTTCTCATCCACTTCTCAGAATTCATAAAGGCAAAATTTTTCTACTGAAGACATATACTTCAGATACAAGACTTGGAAAACTTGAGCTGGAGATGACCTAGAAGCCATTCCTCTGATGGCTAGCATTCATATTATTGTGAAGTGCAATGTAAGCTGCCGAGGGAGGAAAACAATCATTTGTTCTACATAGTTTAAAATCTATGAGCTACAATAAGAACACCCCGGAAAGTTCTGCTCAGGGGCACAAAATTGACATTTCTGGACTTCTTCTGAATGACAGACTTTTGTCTAATTGAACCTATATCTACTATAGAGGAGGTAATTCAGGACTTGTATTGGAAATCTAGCCAACTTCTCATGGCTATAAAGATCAGAGACCATTGAAGAAAATGTACTACTACTGTCATTTTCACACACACACACACACACACACACACTCACACACACAAACACAAACATGCACACGCTCACAGAGAGAAAAAGAGACAGAGACAGAGTCACACAGAACTCTCTTTCTAAATACTCTCTTTGTAACCATAAATAAGTATCTCTCATCCTTCCTCAAATAAACTTTTGTGATAAATGATGACAATAGATATCCATAGCTGGTCAAGCTGCAGAGTAAGTAACTACAGGGTGCCCAATGCAGAATGAGTACATCATCCATACAATGCCTATACCTAAAGCTCAGGGAATATCTACGAACAGACACAGAATGATTCTAAGAGTAGGAGTGCTAGGGTGCCTGCTATTATATAGGTTCTTCTGTACATGTTATGGATACTGATCCCATGGGCAATCAATGGGTAAGGGAGAATCACATTTCCCTAATGACAAGCATCATGATTATAGATACATATTTATATACATAGACATATATAAATATCTCCTTAATTCATGTTTTATATGTACATGATATATATTTTTCATGTATGTGTATAAAAATTACCATATGTATTTGCATGTAACTAAAATAATTATAAAAGGAAAGGCTAGTAATTAAAGTTGGAATTAGGAGGACGGGGGTATTGGAGGGGATTAGCGGTAGAAATGATATACACATATAACACTCAAATATAAAATTCTCAAAACAATTAAGTAAAACAAATAAAGTAATTGAAAAGGCAAGTAGAGAAGAGTCAAGCAAAAAGCATTTAGATGAAGTGAATTAACTCTCAGCATTTCAAGCATTACACCATTAATGAAATAAGTTTGTGTATATCACAAGCCCAGGAGACTGTATTTTAAAATTCTAGAAGAGTTAATATTAAAACAAGGGAAAGATGGCCAAAAGTATAGAAATAATCCCATTATAATTGGTTTTTTGTTTATTTTATTGGTTACTTTATTTATTTACATTTCAAATGCCCCCCTTCCTGGTCTCCCCTCTGCAAATCCACCAGCCCACTACCCCTCCCCTTTGCCTCAAAGAGGGTGCTCCTCCACCCACTCACCCACTCCTGCCTTACCCCTCACTGCTCTAAAATCCCCCATGCTGGACATCAATCCTTCATAGGACCAGGTGTCAGTAGCCATAATGAGACAAGCTAATAACTAGCAGATGATCTTCCTGCATGGTCTTCTTCAAATTATAATATAATCAGAGACAGATTCTTTCTAATAGACAAGGCCCAGGAGAATTCACTTTAGGAAAGATTCCTGCTATTAATATGATTTTCCTGTTACTATTAAACATATATAACAATCACTAGGTATTAGCCCACTCACTTTGAGCAGAACTCTGCAGATATATGAAGATGTATTGTCTTGTAGTAATGCTATCTAGACAAATACATGACTTCTGAAGTCTAAATGATGATCCTATAAAAATTTTTAAAATTATATCAGTGATTATTAATTCCCTCTTAAAGTGGGAATGCTATGGTCCATTTCTGATAATCAAAACTACAATGAGAACTGTCAGTCTCCCATGTGTCAGCAGCTAATTGCTCTTAGATAGTAACCAGAATTTCTCCTACTCAGAACACATTTCAAGAGGTTGTAAAACAATTAACCAAAGGTCATAAAAAGGGAACTAATGATTTATTGTAGGTGCTAGGACAGAAGATAAAATATTGACTGGGTTTATCTATACAAAAGTTCACTAATAACTTAGTTTTGTTTCTTGACTTTCAATAAACCTGTGGAGCTGTGACAGGTGATGGATGTTTAGCCAGATAATTACTCCTAATGGATATGCATGTAAGAATTCTTTGTTGTAAACTTCTATTTCAATTTATAATTTTATGTGTGAAATTGTGATGAACTTTTTAACATGTGATCATGTATTCTGAAGGATGTGTAAGTACTAAGGACAAAGAGATGTAAAGAGAGAAGAACTGTTTTTTCCTTTCCCCACTTTGAGAAGAATCTTTCTCTCTCCCTACTTAGGATCTTTCTGCTTTTCCCCTTAGATGGCTTTCATAGGAAACTTTATACTACTTAACAATACACACTATAATCACTTTTCAAAGCATCCCTTTTTCTTCTTGTGACTTCCAATTAGCAGGCTAAAAGTTAGAGCTGCAAAGGTCCTGCTGAGAAAGAACAAAGGCCACATTACTTAATTCCTCATCAACCCTGCAGTTAAGCTACAGGTGTTAGTCTTCTAAACCAGCAGCTTTACCCTCAGAAAGAGCAAGAAAGTGTTTAGGATATTTTTAAAAAGAAGTTATCAGCATTTCAGCACAGTTAAAGAGCTAGAATGTCTGGAGACCTTCAAACTTTAAAGCTACATCAGAGTCCTACTCTGTGCCAAGGCCACTACCTTCTCTCCAGGTTGAGAGGCTCCCAGCAACCAAGGACTTCTCATCCCATTGATGCTAGATAAGGCAATCCTCTGCTACATATGTAGCTGGAGCCATGGACCCACCCATGTATACTCTTTGGTTGATGATTTAGTCCCTGGGAGCTCTGGGAGGTCAGGTAAAATTATGTTTCCATAACATTATCTTAAAAAATAACAAGGAAGCTTGTTGATTCCAGTCAAGTTCACAATGTGAATAAATATTCTTTCTTTCAGTGACTTTTCTCATCAGTGATCAACCATGTGTACATTTAAAATCAGCCATTTAAATATAATCACAATATAATGGCTCTCAGGTTGTCACAGATCTCCTAATCAGAAACAAGTTTCATAAAATAAGACTCTAAGCAGAGAATTGAGACAAAGAATGAAAATGGTAACCTGAATATTAAAAAAGACTTTCCTATGTAAGTTTGTCAATTTAGTGACATTTTAGAACCAGTCAGGTCCATCTCTGTGGCATTTAGAAAACACAGAATTCTCTGAATCTTTTCTCAGAGACCTGTAAGATAGTAATCAATTTGATATTTAGCTTTCATATGTAATGAATAAAATTTCTTCTATTAGAAATAATATTTTAGTATTATTTCATATGCTAAATATTTTCTATATATATTGGTAGTCCACATTTCAGCAGGGTTATTCTTAACTGTTCTACCTTTTAAAGCATATTTCTTAATTTGTTATTAGAATGAAAGTTGATATTAATTATTTTTCAGTACTTTCAGGTCATGATGTCCAGGCAGATATGATCATATTAAAGCTGTTCATGTCTGCCTGTCAGTGTGATACTTGATAGAGCTTTGATTACTGTCTTATGCTGCTTATGAATTGAACTGAGTCTGATAGATTTATGCTATTTAATAGTGTTCTCAAACCCCCTCACTGAGTATATCTACCCCTCACAAAACAGGAAGAAGGTGTCAATATCATTACTAAACTCTTTTCAAAATATCTCAAAACAAAACAATGCTTTGAAGTATTGGGGTTGAGTAAAAGTGTAGACAAAACATGTGTTTGCTGAAGTCAGGGCATTGTAACTAAATCTGTGGTCTTCTTACTAAGCTTAAGATCATAATTATTTATCACATGCTTACTGGAAGAGCATATCTTCTGATGCTCAGAAATAGAAGTCAATATTATGGCAATTATGTGCTAAGAAGGTTATGAGCCACACACAAATATATGTAAAGATATTATTTATATATCCTTATGTTGTTAACTCTAGATTGAATCATCTTTAATTCCAGTAACATCATTTGCCTATATTATTAAGACTAATTCTTTGATTTACACAAAATTTTTTGTTATAATTTCTTCCTGTGAAACCAGGACACAGATTTTCTGTTTTTATCCTTGCTTATAAATTTGTATGTATTGTTAATGTATGTGTGTGTGAGGTAGAGACAGGTGTGAGGTGTGTGCATAGATGCTATGGTGTGGAAGTTAGAGAACATCTTTGCAGATTAATTTTTCATCTCCTCTTTTACATTTACAAGGGTTCTAGCCTTGTTTGTCTTCAGGCTTGCAAGATGAGAATCTTCACCATCTTCTTGGCCTCTCTTTTCTTTTTCTTTTCTTTTTTAATGTTATACTTTCTTGATTTTTTTTTCATTTACTAGAGTGGTGTTTAGATATTTCTGGCTATTCTTTTGTTTTTAGCATTATTCTTTTAGGTTTCTATAGAGTTTAAGACATACCACTGGAATCTACTTGTTTGTACACTTTTTTAATTTGTATTCTATCAGTGGACCTTATTTTTTCAAAATTTGAGACTTACATATTCAAATAAAGTAAATAAGGAAATAAACATATTTTATGCTAAATTCATTGAGATGGAATAACTCAGTTATTAGTAAGCATGCTAAAGAAGATACCATTTTATATTAAGATGGTAAGATCAAACATTGACAGTTAAACATGCAATTTCCTGTCAGAAAGACTAATTTTGTAGGATATAAAAACTTTATTCATAATAATATTTTCAACAGAGTTTCCTAGTAAAAGGAGTACACAGTAAGGAAAATTGTTGGCATGTTGAGTCTTAATTAAGAAAGTAATCATGTTACTAGGCATGAAACTAAGCCAGGCAGGAGGTACGGTGGCATTCAGCCACAGAGTTCATTTTATGGGAGAAAGATGGCAAATGTTATTTGTCTTGTTCCAATTACCACATATCATAAAAGCGGCTTGACACTACAGTGGAAATGCAGTAGCATAAAAGCAGCTTATTCAACTTCTTAAAACCACAGCTTTATTTGTTATTAATGTGACTTGGAATTTAGTTAATTTCCCAAACTTAGGAAAAGAAAAAAATAGTCATAAATTCAGACTGTCTCTGAAGAGCTGAGTCCAAAAGTAATTAAAAGTCTAAACTGGAAAGTAGGAAAGGCATTGCCAATGGGACAGATGTTATCCTTGGGCGCCTTTCCCCTTTATTTTGGAAAGCATCTTCATGCTTACCAAATAATAAAAAGTAAAATAATCATATGTGTAGTCTTCCCAAATCAAATAGTTAAGTGTACATACCAATAATGTATTCAAAGGTTGTGTATACATAGTGAAAATATGATGCACGTTAACTTGTCAACTATTTCACAAGCAGCAATATTATATAAACCTACCTTGAATACTAGACCAAAATTAATGATCTATGTGTATGCAGATGCTAAGGTAAAATGTATTGCTTTGTATATTAACCTAAAAGTTTAATAAGATTAGAAACATCAATAGTATCAACTCATTGTAGTATGTTTTGTTTCTATAGGCGTCAAAGTTTGCAAAAATATTTTGTTTTAAAATGTTATAAATTACAAGTCTTTGTGCTCAGGACTATAAGGAATTTGGATCCATTTCTAAATCTTCTTAGCTATGACAATTCATCATTCGGAGAAGAGTTTTTTGACGATAAGCCAGTAGAAAAACAAGTAACCCTTGAAAAATTTTAAAAATAATTAATAGTTTATGGGTAAACCTTTGTGTTTTAATTTCCACGGATACCTATTTAAACTCTGATTTTTCACATTCAGGGACCAATGAAATGTCATAAAAGATCATCATAATATCAATGGTTTACTCTGAAAACAAAGCTTTAGTATTTGTACATATAATGTAGCAACAAATTTGTTTGGGTTTAGTGGACAAAGCCTGGAGATTTGATCTCAACATATAATAGGTTGAATGAGTAAATATGCAAGTTCTTATCCAACCTCCGGATATTGCCTGGTTCCTCTGGAATGCCGAGTAACATCACACACACACACACACACACACACACACACACACACACACACACACACACACACACACACACACAAAAACCTGCTTTGAACTGTCAGTTGAGAACTGTAAGGAAAAGAAAAGTGAAATATATTGGCCATTTTTTCATTCTAACAAGGTTTTAATGAGGCCAATTTTCTATTAACCTTATAGCTACAAATATGAGGACACTGAGTATAAAATTCATCTGTTCAGAAGGGCAGACTTTGGCATTTAACATGACTTTTTCTTTTTTTTTATACTGGCATCAACTTGTATCAGGAATTTTATAATCTATGGTTTTCTTTTCCTCTGGAGAAAAACATTTTAAAAATAATTATCAGTATTTTTTATAGATAAAATATATGGATTTGTCATGGTTTGGTTGACCATTCATGTCTTAATTTTACATATAAGTTAAAGATCGGTCCAGATAAATCCATATGAAAAGGGAAGGAGGATTTTTTTTTTTTTCCTATTTTTATTGCTGATTCTTTTTCTTGGGAGGAGTATTGAGTTTCTTAAAATGTAGGAGATGAGAAAAGACCATCTAAAAAGAAAACAACCTTAGCTAACAAAGTCTCTATCTAATAAAATCTTGAAAATAGTTGCTATAGGAAAACAATTTTCATTTATTCACCTGAATCAATTAGAGTTCAGGTAAAAGAGAGGAAGTACAAGAAGAATTTGAATAAGGAAATTTTAGCAGAAAGGACTCTTTGCTAGTGAGATGTAGTTATCTAAAGAAAGAAGAAAACATAGCACTCCAGTGCAAAACGGATTTGTCAGTAGGAGAAATTCACAGAAAATTCACATTGTGGACCTTCAATAAAATTAATGTCGCTGTTTGTAAAGATGTTCCTGACAGAGTACTTTTATCCTGAAGGATTATTGTTCACCTGGGGGTACTGCTAAGTAGTGAGTGGTATATGAATTCGTTAACCCCATCAGTGAGTTCATCCACTATAGTCTATTAGGAGGTGAGGTCTACCTAGAGGAAATAGAATATTGTGGGGTAATCTTTGATGTTTACCTTTTCATTTTTCTATGACCCTTTCCTCACTATCTTGTTTCCAGATAGATAAGAAGTAGGGAAATTTGCTATACCACAAGCTCCTACTATTCCCCTCTACCTTTCCAAATGCAAACAAGACAACTGTTTTAGGACAGAAATATCTTCAAATGATACCAAAGGTCAACTCTTGTTCCTTGAGGTGGTTTGTTCTGTCATATTGTTAAATTAATAACAAACTGAACGAAACCATCCTAGGTTAGAAGACAACATGATTTATACAAAAAAATATCACTGATCAATCACATATTGACAGACATGGTGGAGGATACCAAGTACCTCAGATATCACTAAGAGATACTCCATACCACTTTGTAAAAGAGTGGAGAAAAAAATGAACCAGAAATAAAAAGGAGAGCCCTCTACCTGTCAGGATCCCGACTATCCCAGATATTCTTGGGAGAAGAGCCTAGGCAGGAATAACCAGGCCACTGGAAATGGTAGAAGTATAGATATAGGATAGACAAGTTCAAAGGAGAAAAAAATACTGGGAGGAATAAAAAAAATGACAAACTGAGTGTAACAAAACTAAGTTGTTCTACATGAGAACAATGATTTGGAGTGTGTTATTGTCTCTTCTTAGTTAGTGGTGTTACACTGTTCTATATAATTTGTTCTTTCAGTTTATTCACCAATTAGCCAATTAAACCTTCTGCTGTACTTTTTTATGATAGCTAAAATCAAGTAGAAAACTTCAAAAATATTTTCTGCAAATGAATGCTCAAAATAAGAGCATACTCATTCCAGTGAATATGGCAGAGTCAACCAATCATATAAGTGCCCTGGCACTTCTACCATAGGAATGTTACTATTATTTAAACATAAGCATCATGATGATTTGAAAGATAAATTTCCTCCATAATTCAGACATTTGAACACTTCTACCCCAGTGGGCAGTGTGTTTGGGAGGTTTCAGTGATAGCACCTTGCTGGAGGAATTATATCACTGGGGACAGGATCTAAGAGTTCATAATCTTAACCCAGACCAATCGTCTGTCTACTTTCTACTTTTGTTTGAAGATGTGAAGATCTGACTATGCTACCACGCCTGTGTTTGCTGATGTGCCTCTGTGCTATGATGGACATTGTCCCTCTGGAACTGTAAGCCCAAACAAAGTCTTCTGTAAGTTGTCTTGTTCTTTTATCGTAACAGAATAGCGACTAATACAGGCATGCTACCATTATCATGGGACTTAACATAGAGATGCTAATAAGTTTCCTCCAACACCATATCACCTAAATAGTTCAATCAATCACTCACTCACTCATCATCATCATCATCATCATCATCATCATCATCATCACTTTTTTACTTTACATCCCATTTACTGCCCCTTCCCAGTCACCCCTTCCACAATCCCCTCCTCCATCCTCTGAGCAGGTGACACTAATATCTTGGTGTAACCAATAGCTGTCTAATTGGACTTAAAAGCAGTTAAACAGATGGAAATCATACCTGGTGCTTGAAACCTAGTGAACTCCCCAGACTATTAAGGTCATAGTGAAACGATTTTTAGCACAAGGGTATTTTAGCAAGTAGGAGTCAAAGAAAACAAAGTGACACCATACAATAAAACTCACAAAAGAGATTTATTGTGGTTGAAACAAAATGGCAGCTGCCTCTGAGAGGGAAAAGAGGCATCAGAGGTGTGAGTAAAGAGGGAGAGTTTCATAGGGTTTTTGGAACATGTGAAGTGAGCTAGTGGAAAAGTATAATGGGCCAGCTGTAATGTTTGGCAATTAACTTGAGTTATGGGGGTAGGGATTTCCAAATCCCAGATTCCAGTACAGGCCAGGGGCAGGTCTGTGTTAATAAATATGTATATCTTAGATTAGAAGCTCTTACTGACACTTTACTAGGCTGGTATAATTCCTACTACATTCTAAATCTTTTTCTATTTTTTAATTGGTTATTTTATTTACTTACATTTCAAATGCTATCCCCCTTCCCAGTTTCCCCTGCACAAACCCCCTATTCCCTCCCCTTGCTTCTGTGAAGGTGCTCCCCACCCACCTACCCACTCCTGCCTCAGCGCTCTAGCGTTCCTGTAATGTGGCCTCCACAAGACCAAGGAGTTCCTCTCCCAGTGATGCCAGATAACGCCATCCTCTGCTACATATCCAGTTGGAGCTATGGGTATGCCCTGTGTACTCTTTGGTTGGTGGTTTAGTCCCTGGGAGCTTTGGGGAGGTCTGGTTGGTTGATATTATTGTTCATCCCATGAGGTTGCGAACACCTTCAGCTCCTACAGTCCTTGCCTTAACTTCTCCATTGGGGTCCCCATGTTCAGTCCAATGTTTGGCTGTGTACATCCACATCTATATTGGTTTGGCTCTGATAGAGCCTCTCAGAGGACAGCTATATTGGGCTTCTGTCAGTAAGTACTTCTTGGCATCAGCAATAATGTCTCGGTTTGCTGTCAGCAGATGGGATGGATTCCTAGGTGGGGCAGTCTCTGGATGGCCTTTCCTTCAGTTTCTGCTCCACTCTTTGTCCTTGCATTTTCTTTTGACAGGAAGAATTCTGGATTATTATTTTTTAGGTGGGTAGGTGGTCCCATCCCTCAATTGGGGACTGTGCCTATCCACTGGATACAGTCTCTACAGGTTCTATCACCCCTTTGTTGGGTATTTTGGATAATGTCCTCCCTGTTGGGTCCTGGCAACTTCTTGAGTCCTTGTAATCTGGGATTTTCTAGTGGCTACCCCCAGTTCCCTCTCCCCCCAGTGCCACAGACCTACTTTCAAATTCCTGGCCCTCTGTATGTTTCCCAAATTTCCTCCCATATCTAAAACTTTTTCTTATGCCCAAAGATAACTGAACTTCCACCCCTCGTCAAAGAAGTTTCTTTACAACAGTTGGAGGCCATTTGTGTTATTTCATGTTCCTCTGAATCAGTACACTTCCTCAAATTAAAGTATTTTCTCCAGGAGGAGGGGAAGCTTAGAAGCCCCTGTAGTAAATAGTAAATAAACAGAATATTTCAATTTTAAGAGAACAGAATCTTAGAAGATTCCCGTGAGCCCTTCTAACAGTATTAAAAAGAGTATGTATTTGCTGGGGAAAGCGATTCTGATGAGCCAAAATGCAAATAAGAGAAGTGTTTGAATTTGAGGTAGCTGCTTAAATAGAGCTTCTGAATTACAGTTTTCAGGAGTCAGTATCCATGTGTGACTGAGCATCCTGATAATGGGGCTGTTTTTGACTAATCCCTGTCCCTTGTAAATAATTCATTCTCCATACTCATATTAGTAATTGAAAAACAATCAAACAAACAAAACCTCAATGTTTCATCAAATTGTTACTTGGGTTTATCCTAGGTTCTTTTATTGAAGGTAGTTGATGTGTGTATGTTTCATCTCCCAAGGAAAGGTCTGTCATAAAACACCACTACAGAAAATTACAACTTGTCAAAATGCAGAGGTACAATGATAATGTGATACTCAATGCCACGCATACATCACAACTCCTTTACCTCAAGTCCACAAAATATCAGAACACAACTGACAGAAAAATTGTACGAGCTAGAAATAGTTGTGCTAATTTTGTCTCCTAGAAAAATCAGGATGATCTGTGATACCTTAATAACTGGTTGGATAATAAGACCTGAATGATAACATGTTCAATAAACATGCTAACATGGAAGGGAAATACTCACAAGGTATCACCCCTAGACAAAGAATTATAGGCAACTAAAAACTGAGGACAGAAGAATTAATTTTTCCCTTAGATGAGCTTTTTCATTAGTTTTTAAACACTAAAGTCAATCATAAAAACAGAAATACAAGCAACACAAAAGGGACTCAGCAGGTTTTAGTGTGTGTGTGTGTGTGTGTGTGTGTGTGTGTGTGTGTGTGTGTGTGTGTGTGTGACAATAATAATCAAAGAAAAAAGAGGCCATGAACTTGAAAGACAGTAAGAGTAAGATATGGAAAATTTCAAGGAAAGAAACAGGAAAGTTTGGAGGAAAGAAGGCAACGAGGGAAATAATATAATTATATTATAGGAAAAAGTATCTTGGAATAGTTATTTATATTTTTTTCTATTCAAGTATTATTTGACAACTTTCCATCCTTGAAATTTTTGCAAGAGACAGTGGTTTTTTTTTTGTTTTTTTGTTTTTTTTTTTTTGTTTTTTGTTTTCATTCTAATGTTTCACTACTTTTTTGGGCTTTTTAAAAATTGGATTTTTTTATTTACATTTTAAATGTTATTCTCTTTCCTGGTTTCCCTTCTATAAACCCCCTATTCCATCTGTCCACCCCTGCTTCTATGAGGGTGTTCCCTCACCCACCTACCTAACCTTTCCTGCCTCTGTGTCCCGACATTCCACTACACTGGGGTATGGAGCCTTGGCAGGACCAAGGGCTTCTCCTCCTATTGATGCCCAACAAGGCCATTCTTTGCTACATATGCAGTTGAAGCCATGGGTCTGTCCATGTGTACTCTTTGGATGGTGGTTTAGTCCCTGATAGCTCTAGTTGGTGTATGGGGTTGCAAATCCCTTCAGCTCCTTCAATTCTTTCTCTAACTCTTCCAATGGGGACCCCATTCTCAGTTCAGTTGTTGGCTGCGAGCATCTACCTCTGTATTTGTCATGCTCTGGCAGAGTCTCTCAGGACACAGCTATATTAGGCTCCTGTTAGTATATCCTTGTGATCTTGTACTGTAGGGAGCCATTCTGAGCTATACAGTCACAAAGGATGTGGGGAGCGGGTGTGGCGGCAGTCCCAAGATGGTGCCCAGGACTGCAGCTGGGTCTCATGACTAGCACCTGACTTCCTCACACACCTGAAACTAGCCACGTCCATTGTGAGAGCTGCGCAGGCGCACCATGACGCAAGATCAGGCCATGTGACGTGGACCTATGAACTGAGATTACGCAGTCTGGACGGAGGAGGCAGAGTTGAGGGAGGATATAAGGGAGTGTGCTGGGGGCTGGGAGGGAGGAAGGGAAGAAAAGGGAGATTGATGCTTGCATGCAGAAAGAAAGGTTCCTGAATAAACTGCTTTGAGAAGAACGTCGTGGTGTCTCTCCTTTCTGCGTGACAGAGATGGAAGCGACATTGTACAAGTTTTTTCTTTCTTCATAAGAGCCAAAATGCTCTTTTGCTTATCACCAGAGAGTAAAGATTAAAGTATGGGCATGGGTTTGGATGAGTACATACAATTTTTCTTCAGTAAGAGAAATGTAGTTACTAACTTATGTAGTAAAATAAAACAGGAGGTAAAACTGACAATATATAAATTTATATATCCTAATTAATATGCTGTCCAATATATGCTCTGTACTTAATCATCAAGAGTATCTATAAAGTATATAACTCTTTCTTGAAATGAACTCAAGTTTCTCCTGTTTCACTTTTTTATAAATTCAAGCATTTTTCTACTTAATTTGAATTAATATGTGATAATAACTCTAATACACTACATGTATATATAGCTTGCAACATTGAATGAGTTTGGTATCATTAATTTCAATACTTTAAGATACTATCTAAGTCAGTTAAGTAGTTAATGCCGATGCCCTGTAACTAAGACATGTATTCTCCTGGTCATTCAATAATATCTTCATGTGAAGAAATTAAAAATTAAAGTGTGCTCTTGCTTTAGACTGGATAAAACAAAGGAATATTCACTTCCATAAATATTGCCAAACACCCACTACATTTGCATTTCCACATTTTATTTTGAAACTGCAGAACAATTTATATAGATACATAAGAGCTTTACAGTAGGTGATGACTCAGAGAAAGGTCTGTGAGTGCTAGAAAAAGCTAAGTGAAAATATAGAACACACACATATACATACATACATATATGTATATATATATGCGCATTGGTTCCTATAGAAAATTTAAGGGTGGGGGAAGTTAAAAGAAAAAGGGAAGTAATTTTAGCCAAGGCAATCATAAGATATGGTTCTGATAAGGAGCTTACATGATTCTCAGAGAGAAGGTAGATAAAATGCTTTCCCTGAAGCTGCATGAGCCATTAGAAGTTTGGGAAGATGAGCCCATGTCTTGTGCAAAAAATTCTAAGATAATATATCATGTCTTAATAGAAGAATACAGAATGAGTCTCTGCAGATGTTACAGAATAGCACAAGAGGCATGAAGGGTATAACAGAAATATTCTGTATTTTTAGCATCTTTCTCAGAAGCATCTTACAAATATTGAGAATCTGAAAGAAATGTGAGGATAGAAACTGGTCTCTGAGAAATCTGCTCTGTGCCACACCCTTTCAGTTCACCAGCACAGCTGATGTGTGTGCCTTCTAGAGTAAACTGTACAGATGTGCTCCAGCTCAGACTGCACAATTCATTTTTCCTAACTTCATACTAATTTCTAACCTTAATGCGGTAAGATATTCGGCAGGTCTGTTTATCCTTCTCTTACTGTATGCCAGTGTGTGGAACAAAGATGGAACTCCCAATCTGGATCGGATCTTGTTAATGGGGGTATAGGTTTGGGTTTTTCCTCTTATAATCAGCCCCACCCCTGGCAGCATTCCAATGACAAACATCCGTCACCAAGTTCAGTCTCTAACTCCTGGATCGCTCCTGTCTTTGTGAATGCTTCTGTATTTTCCCCACCTCTTCTGTATCCCAACGGCCTTTGCCCTCTTTTTCATCTTACTAACTTTTCAAGAGAATGCTAGAAGGTAAACATTGTCAAATTGTCTTTGATCTATCATGAAATAAATATTCCTGTAACTGTTTCTGTACTCTGTATTTACAGTGCTTTTCTCATTATCTCTAATATACTTTTACTTATCAATGTCTCCCATAAAAACTGTGGGGCGCTTTAAAAACCAGATTGAGTTATCCATCTTGCTATTCTCAATGACAAGCACAGTTCCTGCCATAAAACTATTTTATATACAAAATTTTATGAATTGATAGAAATTATAACTGAATAACATTTCAAACCTTTCTTTTATAATAACAAAAGTTTCTCGGAATTCTCTCCTTTATACACAACTATTTGACATGGCAATGATTCTTTTTAAGTTATTAATATTGTGTTTTAATGCAGTATTATAGTTGATTTAACACTGATTAATTTTAAATATTTCTTAAGAGCATGAACTGTCCAGGAATGGAGTAATAAACATGAACTCAAGTCTTGAACACTTTTGGTTGCACAACCAAATTATCTGTGGGTACACATTGGATTGATATTATCTCACTTCCACTATCTTCTAGTGAAACTATAGATTCCCTGAGAATCCATCTGAAACTAGTATTTTGTCCAAAATTAAAGCAGAGCACTATGCAAACACATTATTTAAAATGCATAATATAAATTCAGAAACAACTTCATGATTTGTAGTTGAATGCTCTAAGATAGCAGCGTTATCCTGGCAAAATATTTCAAAGTGACAATATAAAAAGAAAAAGAAAACCCACTTATTGGGTTGTCTTTTTGTGTCTCTTTTTTATTGTTTTAGTATAATGTAGACAATATTTTTTAATATTTGTTACAAGTAAGTAAATATTTACTATTATGACAGTTTATGTTCATAGAATGGTCATATTAGCATTACTAAGATATTTTCTTGATCAGTACAAACAATATTGCTTAATTTTTAAGTGTGTCTTTTCAAAAGATTTATATTCTCTCTCTCTCGTGTGTGTGTGTGTGTGTGTGTGTGTGTGTGTGTATGTGTGTGTGTGTAGTTTTATGTATATGAATGGATGTATCTTTAGAGACCAGACGAGCTCTGACCTCTCCTCTAATCACAGAAATTGGAGTTACAAACAATGTTGAGTTTCCCTGACACGGTTGCTGGGAAGTTAACTCAGGTGCTTTGTAAGATCAGAATGTTTGTTTTGTCACTGACTATCTCACCATCTCTTGTTTGCACTTCTTTTGATGACTTTGTGCACTTTGCTTACTCTGTATGATAGAGATAGAAAAGACAAGCACAGGCCAACATGGATATATGAGAACAATTTTAGTGGGCATATGCTGAAAATGAAAGTATTTTTATATTATTATTATTATTATTATTATTATTATTATTATTATTATTACTCTTATGAGCCATAGAATTATGTCTCAACAAATGACCCTATTGTCAATTATTAAATGTATCAACAGAGATGAAATATAATATAGAGCTCATATGACTTATAATTGTATTTTTGAAAAAAGCTGCAGTGAGCCGTTAAGTGATTCCATTTTTTTGATCAAATAAAATTATTTATTTGTTCATAAAATTTTATTTAAAATGTATTCAAAGGTTTAGAGAATTACTATAACAGTCATAACTCTTATATGTTATTTCTCCAGGTTAACCAATTTTCATTTTGTGACAGATAGAAAGGCAAAACCCTTTTCTCCATTCCCAACCCCTGACTGTTCAAAGTAAGCGGCAGCATGGTGTATCACATTGCACAAGGTGTTTTTGTAATTTAGAAATGATTCTAAGAATGTGACAGGGTATGTGAAGGCTATATGGCAATTTACAATAAGGTACACTGTAAGAGATTAGGCATTTTCCATTGTAGTATCTATGGGTGGTCCTGAAAACAATTCCTTTCAGATAGTAGCGGAGAGTTTGATACTAAAACTATGATCAATTTAGTGACCCCTTTGCATATTTGCATCTTTTCTTTTTCAGTGTCCTGAGGAAGAACTTGAATACTTTCCTGTCTGAATGTATTTGCTTATTTCACTGATAATTTAGATGCTCAACCATTCATGTTAGTTAACTTTATGTATCAATGTGTCTAGGCTACAATGACCAAGTACTGGTTCAACAGTGTAGACACTGTAGTAAAAGTATTAACTAAAATGTGACTAAGTTGTGAGTCAGTAAATATAAGCAAGGGAAACAAATTACTTTCTAAAATATTTGAAGACCTGATCTATTCAGGCAAAGGAAGTAAAAGAGAAAAATACCTTGAAGTTTCCTAATCAATAATAAGCTTTGCTTCTAGAAACTAATACCTGGAAACCATACCTGGTTTCAGTCTCAGCAGCAGCAGCAGCAGCAAGTTTTAACTTATCTGTAATATGTTGGGTATACTAGTCACTGAAATAACTTCAGCAACAGTATTCTCAGTTGCAAAGATGCACTTGCCCTTTCCTGAAATAAACATAAAAATCAAAATACCGGGAATTGGACAATAATTATTGCTTGCTCTAGAGATTGCAATGTGGATGTTTAGATTTTCATAAACTTTTTGGGTTAATATCATGTTGTTGTTTATGGAAGGCTGAAGGATTGAAGCTCTATAACTTCATATCATTCCACATGCCACATGTAACATAGCTGTGTGTGATATTAGCATCGTGATACATCATAGTTTTTCTTAAACTTAGCACACGCCTAATTGCCTATAAAACAGTTTCCATTTTCTATCTACTTTTTTTTTTATACCAATGTTGTTATGTACGGGAAGCAAGTTCGTTGACAGATGCATTCTTCTTCAGTTATGGTAAACTCCTTGTATCATTCTGTTTCTCAAAACTTGGGTGAAATTTAGTCTATAAGGTGTTAAATATTTTCTTTTATCATTTTATTTTTCATTTCTATTCTTAAGAATATATATACATATATATATGTATATATATATATATATATATATATATATATATATATATATATATATAAAATTTTTGGATAAATCTAGCAAAATTGTCCCACAAGACTCTGATGTTCTGCTAACCTACCAATCTGTGCTCCCACAGATGGTATCAATCTATTTTCCAATTTTCTGGTGTTTTATTTATATAACAAGATTTCAATCAACTCTATTTTTCTATATCTTACTTCTTAAGTTCTACAACCCCCATATTTCTTTTTTTCCATATTTCCTTTTAATAGGGTTTATTTTACTTCTGGATTTTCTGAACTTTCATTTACTTTGAGCAGTGTTTGTTTATATTCTTAAGCATAGAATCATTAAGAAAACCTGAGTCGGATAATTTCAACACTGTGATGCAATTGATTAATTGATTGTTATCCTGAGTATGGGTCTGTTCATGGTGTTCATATGATTTGTGTGTGTGTCATACCTACATAACCAAACACATTACATTATCATCTTACTGAACTCAAAGCCATAATGAACACTACTAAAGCACGAAGGGAGAAGCACTTACTCCCTACAATAGGCAATAAAATAGGGTCAGTATAGTTTAAAACAAAGGATATTGTATGTTTTATTCAAGAAGGCTGTACATAGATTTTTTTATAGGGTTCTGTCATTTCTTAGCATGCCCATCTTAATATATTCCTGAGTAATCACATATCACATCATAATGAAAAGACAGGAGACACATTTTGAAGCATTAGTCTAGCAGTTTGTACCTGAAGTTGCCTGCCTTTGTTAGAGGCTAGCACTTACATTACTGTATTTCATATGAATAATATTCATTTTGAACTACATAATGAACATTGCTATTGGCATATTTTTGAAAACTGAAAAAAAAACTTGTTTTTATTGTGAAGGGAATGTTTTAAAATTTTTATTAACAGTTTGCAAAAGTAGACAGGGAAAAGTCCACAAAACCTTAACCCTACACCAAGAACTACAGGCATCTACAGAAAGCTGACTGTGGAAAGAAATAGTCTTCTCTGGAGAAGTGCACCCTGATTATCCAATACCAAATGGTCAGTTCTGTAGTATTATATATGTACAGAGCAGGTTATATTTAGGAATGTGGGTGTGTATTATATATGTATGCAATACCAATTCATGGGAAAGAAGGCTATAAATTTGAGACAGTGCAAGGAGGAGTATATGGAAGGCTTTTGAGTGAAGATAGGGAAAGAAGAAATGTAATTATATTGTAACCTCAAGAAAAAGTAAATAACAAAAAGATTCCCTTTGAAATAGAAATTTCCAGTCTTACAATGTAGAACCAGAACTCCTTTTCTGTTGTTTATTTCTCATTTAAATTTCATTTTTTTGCCCTGAATTTAACAACCACATATGTAGCTCAGTAGTCTGCCAGAGCATCAGGCAGAATTTCTGTACAGAATTTAATTACCTACTTGTTTGCTCGTTGTTGTCCAGACTGTTTCAGGCTTCTTTGTTAACGATGACTGTCCTTTGTACTTTTGAGCTAACATGATTTTTAAAAAAAAAATCTATATGACTTCTAAATATTCTTTACAGAACTACCCAGAACTGGACCCCAAGACTCAGTGTCACTATTCTCTGCATGCCCTCCTCCTGCCTGACTTTAGTCATTTGTCTGTTGGATTTTACTACAACACACAGCAGTTACATGCAGAAGCTTTGATCTTCTACAAATCAGGAAGATGCCTATCAAATAAAAAAATTTATAATTATTACACAGATTATTTTTGGTTTTGCCTCTCACCTCTACCATATCCCATCACTAAGTCCCATGAGAGAAAACGAAAATCTATCTAACAGGAAAAATCTCAACACTCTACGGGAAAATCACAAGTACTTGAAATTACCCTTTAATGCTAATTCTGTTGTGAAGTTATGTCAAACCCTACACCAAGTCTGTCAACCGTTAAAATCAGATTGACCAAACTGTAATTATAAATTCAAAGAATAGTTCTTATAGCAGGATTTTAAAAGCTCCAATGTACAGTTAGTTACTAAATCCTGATTTCCTGAAATATCCCTGGTTGATTTCAAAAAATGATGCTTTTAGCAGGCACAGGGCTGCCAAATTGAGATTGAGCCTGAGACCCTAATGGTTATTTCTTCTACTGCTGTTATGGACTGAACTCTTCTGTATCTTCAAGTAGAACAAGAGAAAGCCCCAAACACCTCATACCGTGGGACACTTTGCTTATGCCTTAAAAACAACAGTCCAGTCTACAGTTCGAACATTATTTCTCTCATACTATCACTTTCATAGCATTTTGACATGTAGAGCTAGCCATAAAATTCTTTATGAAGAAAGCTTACTTTTAGATATTGCTATTTGCTTTTCCATCTTTGTTCATGCTTCAATCAGGTGCTAAAATAAATCTCTTTTTTATTAAGGATTATTTTTATTCTAATTTTTTAATATGGAAATAACAAAATTGCATCATATTGTTTCAAATACAAATTTAAAAGGAAGTATTAATGTACTTATTACTATGGAATCCATGAAAGTTCATTTTCTTTCAACCTTATTGAATAGGTACCTCATTTCTATTAGAAAATCTGTGCTATTTTTCACCTACCATGATTATGTAATTGCCTATATTTACTAAAAGTGCATTTATGTTGATAAATATATCCTATAGAATCTACAGGTAAGGTATTGCTTGCCATAGACTAATTTTGTCCTTCATAATGTAACCAGGTTAATTGTTAGTTAATGGAAATCATTTACTTTTACCTTGAATAAGCTCCCCAGCAAGAGATTTCCCAAGTAATTAATAGTGACATATTATATGAACATCATCTGGCATTTTTGAACCTAATTCAAAGTAGTTTTGGAGATTAATAATCCACAACATATTTCAATATGTCTCTGCCAGCTGTGTTCATAAATCTCACTGAGGAATATTGCAAAAATAAAAATAACCTGGTAATGGCTTCAAGTAATATCATTTTCCAAATAAAGGTAAGAATTTTATTTTTAAGGTAAATTTTGTTTATTCCTCAGCTATCCTACTATCAGCAGTCTCAACATTAGACTTTAATATTGCTCTATCTTCTTGATAGATATATTTCTGTTCAAAAGCATAACAAAAATTTGATTGCTATTTCTTTAGTATTTTTGCCTGCTTGTTATCTGGAACTATAAAAGTAAAATACTTCTCACCTGTCTTCTTCCTGCATATGTGCCAACATGTCTTATTTTTTGTATGTATATTTTGGTTTGGAACTTTAGAAAATATTGCAATTCTGGGTGTTAAGTCCTCTTTCAGGGATTTTCTATATTTATTCTGTGTATAGAATTGATTGAGTATTTTAATAAAGTTGGCCTCCTGTGTGACTCACTGAGAGGTCAGCTAAAGAACATTTCCCTTGGATAGCTACAGGTTTATGGGGCTCCATTTCTGACCTCTTTCCATCTGCCTCTGGCATTATTCACTAGAGTCAATCTACTAGTTGACCTCCACTAATTGCCAGTATATTTCTTTGCAGATTTCCAGTGTGTGTGTGTGTGTGTGTGTGTGTGTGTGTGTGTGTATGTGTGTGTGTACATATATTTGCAACTTTTCCTCCCAGATTTTCCCCACCTCTGCAACCAACCAAATTCACACACATTTTGTTTCTCTTTGTTTAGAAAACAAACAGGCAAACCCCAAAACAAACAAACAAACAAACAAACAAACCATACTAATTTTAAAAAAATTAAAAAGTACAATAAACACATATATACACACAAACACACCAACAAAACCCATAAAAACATAAAATCAAAAACCATAATAAACAAACAAAAGATCAGAGAGACACAGAAGTGCCCAACCAAAAGATCTACAAAAAAATTAATTTGTGTTTGTCACATATTGCTGGATGTGTGGTCTAACTTTAAAAGCAGTTACTATTTCCAGGGAGACTCCTTGGGGAAAAAAACCTAATCTTTCCGTTACAAGCACATATCAACTGGGGATAGATTATTGGTGAGGGGTCAGTGTTTATTGTCCTTCTCAGGGCTGGGACCCCATATTGTTTGAACCTTTACAGGTCCTGTGTAAGATGCTACAATCTCTGTGAATTCATATGTGAGACCCACAGTTTTTTTCATATCATTCATCTCCTTAAATCTTTCTCCATTTCCGCAGAGGTTGTTGAGTCCTAAGAGGAAGGATTTGATAGAAATCCTATTTAGAACTGAGATCTCCAAGTTCTCTCACGCTCTGCATATTGTCAGCTGTGTTTTTCTGTATGTTCTCATCTACTGCAAGAGGAAGCTTCTTTGATAATGGTTAAGTGAGGTCCTGGCTTACAGGTAGAGCAAAATATCATTAGAAATAATTTTATTACTACACTCTTATAGCACAGTGGTTCTCCACATTCCTAATACTGCAACCATTTTATGTTGTTCTTCAGGTTGTGGTGATCCCTACTGTACATTTAATTTTGCTGCTACTTCAGATGTAATTTTGCTCTATTTTGAATTAGAGAGAGGTTTGCCAAAGTGTTCTCAAACCACTAGAGTCTAGCAGAGCAATAGTTTTAGTTTTCTCCTAGGTCTATGGCTTAGCTAGTCTTAGGTTCTTGGACTCCAGAGGAGAGGTCCTCTCTTGGAGGAGCCTTAAATCCAAGCACAATGGTTGGTTACTCCTACAATGTTAGTGTCACTATTGCTCCAGCATATCATGCAGGCAGATCACCATTGTAGATTGAAGAGCTTTTAGCTGGATTGATGTTTGTCTTTCTATTCTTGTACCATAAAGAGTGCCTTCTAGTTCTATGGTCACTTTTCAGTAGTGGCAAAGGCTGTAGTTAGGTACCAACTTGATTTTTCCAAGTTCAGTGAAATATGTTGATGTTTTCTTCAACAATATGACTTTAACATAGGTTTCTTGAGTGCACCCAAAGTTTTGGCAATATCCTGGATTGTTTGGAGGTTTCTATGTGCCCCAGTTGGCCAACAAAACAAATAAATGTAACATTTTTGGCACTGGAGATTTCATTTTGTGGTGAGAAATATTTAGTTGGAACTTTGTCTCTTATTATTTGGCAACTCCATTTAGATTTCTTTCTTTATAGGTATATATTTTAAGAAGCTTCTACTATATAGTAGGATTACACAGAATAAATTTTTAACAGCTGAGTAATATTTCATTGTGTAATTGTACTATGTTTTCATTATCTATTCATTCACTGATGGATTATATAGGCTATTTCCAGTTTGTATATTATGAATATAGCAGCAATAAACAAGGATAAACAAGTATCGCTATATGTAGAATCCTTTGTGTGTATGTCCAAGAACTATGAGCTGGATTTTGAAGTGTATCTATTTCCAGCTTCATGAGGAACTACCATATTGATTTTCATAGTAGCTGTAGAAGTTCGAACTCCTACACCCAATGAATAATTTTTTTCCCTTTCCTCACACCCATGCCATCAAGAAATATCATTTGTTTCTTGATCTTGGCCATGCTGATTGGTATAAAGTGAAATATCAAAGTAAGTTTAATTTATATTTTCTTGATGACAAAGGATGTTGAATATTTATTAAAGTGTCTTTCAATATTTGTTTTGCAATTTGAAAATCCAATTTATATTCTAATTGAGTAATTTTTTCTTTGATGACCAGTTGTTTGTATGTTTTTTCTATATTTTAGATATAAACCCTCTTGTATATGTAATTATTAAAGATCATCCCCCATTCCGTAGGCTGCTACTCTGTTCTTTGCCATAGAGAAGTTTTTCAGTTTTGTGAGTTCTTATCACTTTCTTTTCTATTTTCTATCAGTGTGTATATGGCTTTTTTAGGTCTTTGATTCATTTGGAGTTGAGTTTTGTGCAGAGTGATGAGTATGGTTCTATCTGTATTATTCTATTTGCAGTCATCCAGTTTGACCAGCACCAATTATTGAAGATGCTGTCTTATTTACAGTGTGTATAAAGTCTTTTGAAAAAAACAAACAAACAAAAAATGCAACAAAACAAAACAAAACAAAAAAACCCAAAAACCAGGAGTCTGTAGTATATGGACTTATGTCTGCATCTTTAATTTCATTCCATTGATCAATCTGTCTGTTTTTATACCAATCCTGTGCTGTTTGTACTGCTATAGCTTTGTAGTTCATCTTGAAATTGAGATGCTTCTAGCAGTTCTTTTATTATTAATGATTATTTTACCCATCCTGAATTTATTATGTTTATGTATGAAGATGAAAATTGTCTTTTAATTTTCTGTGAAAATTGGGGTTGGAATTTTAATGGGAATTATTTTGAATCTATATATACATTTTTAATTGAGTGGCCATGTTCATTATATTAATCTTACCAATTTATATGTTTTCCTCAATATTTTTCAGTCCTAGAGGTTGAGATATATATATATATATATATATATATATATATAGATAGATAGACATTGTTTCCCCGATTTCTTCCTCACACTGATTGACATTTGTGTATAAGGTTACTGATTTTCATGTGTTAATTTTGTACCCTGATACTTTGGTGAGAGTGATTATCAGATGTATGAACTTTCCTGATGTACTTTTTATGGCAACTTATTTTCATCTTCAAATAAGGTATTTTGATGTTTTTCCTATTTGTATCCCCTTGATTTCCTTCAGTTGTCTGCTCTGGCTAAGACTTCACGTACTATATTGAATAGGTATGGAGAGAGCCAGCCTCCTAGTGGCAAATTTTAATGGCAAACTTTTGAGTTTCTCTCAATTTAGAATGATGTGGGCTTACTGTAAATTGCCTTTTTTATGTTGTGGTATATTTCTTATATCTCTAGTCTATCCAGAATTTTTATCATGAAAGGATGTCAGATTATCTCAAAAGCCTTTTGTGCATTTAATGAGATGATAATATTTTTTAATTTATCAGTTTGTTTATCTGGTATTATTAACTTCAAACATTAAATCAGATCTGCATCTCTGGGTTGAAGCCTATGTGATCATTGTGGTTATTGCTGTGGTCTTAGATCAGACTGAAAAATTGTATTTTATCTTTTTCCTTTTGCTGAAAATAATTTTTATTTCTTAAGACATCTTGATTATATATTTCTGTCCTGTACTCCTCCCAGTTCCTCACCACCCCTGCTTCCATCTAGCTCCACTACTTTTATGTCTTGTATTAGAAACCAAATAGACATTACAGGGATTAAAATGAAAGAAATAAAATAAGTTTTTCAAACGACAAAACAAAAATTAACACATTAGAATTGGAGAAAAACAAACAAAAGGAAAAGAGGCCAAAAGAAGGTATAAGAAACAGACCCACTCTGCAATCCCTTAAAAAGACTAAACTGGAAGTCCTAATATATACACCAAAGACCCGCAGGGAAAAAAGAGAGAAGAAAAATATATAAATAAATTAAAAATAAAAACATAATAAAGAGGCTTCTGTCCTTGGGAGCAGTGACACTGCCCTCCTCAGGCCCCCTGCAACTCCAGCCTCCTGTGACACCAACAACAGAATCCTCATCTTGTCTGAGGATGGGCCTCAGGGGTGGGATTGTATGAAATAACTCAGTGGATAAAAGTATGTCCTGCCAAGTCTCACAGCTTGAGAATGATCCCAGAGACTCACATGGTAGAAGAACAAAACTGACTCCCACAAGCTGTCATCTCAACACCACACCTGAACCATGGGAGGATCCAGGACACAATGAAATCAAACCTAAGGATAATAGGTATGTGGCCAGGAAATATATTCAACAAAATTATAAAAGTAAACTTCCCTAACCTAAAGAAAGAGATGCCCATAAACATATAAGAAGCCTACAGAACTCCAAATAGATTGGACCAGAAGAGAAATTTTTCCCGTCACATAATAGTTAAAACAGCAAATGCACAAAACAAAGAAAAAGGGAAAAAGGTCAAGTGACATATTAAGGCAGACCTATAAGAATTATACCAGACTTCTCACCAGAGACTATGAAAGCCAGAAGATCCTGAAAGATGTCATACAGACCCTAAGAGAACAGAAATGTCAGCCCAAGTTACTGTATCCAGCAAAACCTTCAATTAACATAGATCGAGAAACCAAGATATTCCATGACAAAACCAAATTTACACAATATCTTTCTACAAATCCAGTCCACAAAGGATAATAGATGGAAAACTCCAAAACAAGGAGAGAAACTACACTGTACAGAAAGCAAGAATATAATTTCCTTGCAATGAAACCAAAAGAGAGACAAACAAACATAATTTCACCTCTAAGAACGAAAATAACAGGAAGCAACAATCACTATTCCTTAATATCTCTCAACATCAATGGACTCAATTCCCCAATAAAAAGACATAGACTAACAACAGGGATACGTAAAGAGGACCAGGCATTTTGCTGCATGCAGGAAACACACCTCAGACACAAAAACAAACAGTATCTAAGAGTAAATGGCTGGAAAAAATTTATCCAAGCAAATGGCCCAAAGAAACAAGCTGGAGTTGCCATTCTAATATCAAATAAAATTGACTTTCAACCAAAAGTCATCAAAAAAGATAAGGAAGGACACTTCATATTCATCAAAGGAAAAAAATCCACCAAGATGAACTCTCAATCCTAAATATCTATGCTACAAATGCAAGGGCACCTATATTCATAAAAGAAACCTTACTAAAGTTCAAAGCACACGTTGCACGTCACACGATAATAGTAGGAGATTTCAACACCCCATTCTTATCGCTGGACAGATCATGGAAACAGAAATTAAACAGAGACGTAAAGAAACTAACAGATGTTATGAACCAATTGGATTTAACAGATATTTGTAGAACATTCCATCCTAAAACAAAAGGATATACCTTCTTCTCAGCACCTCATGGAACCTTCTCTAAAATTGACCATATAATCGGTCACAAAACAGGCCTCAACAGATACAGGAAAATAGAAATAATCCCATGCATCCTATCAGATCACCAGGCACCAAGACTGGTCTTTAGTAACAACAATAATGGCAGAAAGCCCACATATACATGGAAGGCGAACAATGCTCTACTCAATGACAACTTGGTCAAGGAAGAAATAAAGAAAGTAAAGACTTCTTAGAATTTAATGAAAATGAAGATACAACATTCCCAAACTTATGGGACACAATGAAAGCTGTGCTAAGAGGAAAACTCATAGCTCTGAGTGCCTGCAAAAAGAAACAGGAGAGAGCATATGTCAGCAGCTTGACAGCACACCTTAAAGCTCTAGAACGAAAAGAAATAAATAAACCCAAGAGGGGTGGAAGGCAGGAAATAATCAAACTCAGAGCTGAAATCAACCAAGTAGAAATGAAAAGTACTATACAAAGAATCAACAAAAGCAGGAGCTGGTTCTTTGAGAAAATCAACAAGATAGATAAACCCTTAGCCAGACTAACCAGAGGTCACAGAGAGAATATTCAAATTAACAAAATCAGAAATGAAAAGGGAGACGTAACAACAGATTCTGAAGAAATTAAAAAAAAAATCATCAGATCCTACTACAAAAGTCTATATTCAAAAAAGTGGAAAATCTGGAGGAAATGGACAATTTTCTAGATAGATACCAGGTACCAAAGTTAAATTAGGAACACATAAATCATCTAAACAACCCCATAACTACTAAAGAAATAGAAGCAGTTGTTAAAAGTCTCCAAACCAAAAAGAGCCCAGGTCCAGATGGGTTCAGTGCAGAATTCTATCAGACCTTCATAGAAGACCTCATACCAATACTGTCCAAACTATTCCACAAAATTGAAATAGATGGAGCATTACCAAAATCGTTTTATGAAGCCACAATTACTCTTATACCTAAACCACACAAAGACCCAAAAAAGAAAGAGAACTTCAGACTAATTTCCCCCATGAATATTGATGCAAAAATACTCAATAAAATTCTTGCAAACCGAATCCAAGAACACATCAAAACAATCTTCCACCATGATCAAGTAGGGTTCTTTCCAGGGATGAAGGGATGGTTTAATATATGAAAATCCATCAATGTAATCTACTATATAAACAAACTCAAAGTTAAGAACCACATGGCTATTTCATTAGATGCTAAGAAAGCATTTTACAAAAATTCAACACCCCTCCATGATAAAAGTCCTGGAAAGATCAGGAATTCAAGGCCCACATCTAAACATAGTAAAAGCGATATACAGCAAACCAGTAGCTAACATCAAACTAAATGGAGAGAAAATTAGACAAGATGGATGAAGCAAAGAAGTGCAGGCAGACAGGAGCCGGATGTAGATCTCTCCTGAGAGACACAGCCAGAATACAGCAAATACAGAGGCGAATGCCAACAGCAAACCACCGAACTGAGAATAGGACCCCCGTTGAAGGAATCAGAGAAAGAACTGGAAAGCTTGAAGGGGCTCGAGACCCCATATGAACAACAATGCCAAGCAACCAGAGCTTCCAGGGACTAAGCCACTTCCTAAAGACTATACATGGACTGACCCTGGACTCTGACCTCATAGGTAGCATTGAATATCCTAGTAAGATCACCAGTGTAAAGGGAAGCCCTTGGTCCTGCTAAGACTGAACCCCCAGTGAACGTGATTGTTGGGGGGAGGGCGGCAATGGGGGGAGAATGGGGAGGGGAACATCCATAAAGAAGGGGAGGGGAAGGGGTAAGGGGGATGTTGGCCCGTAAACCGGGAAAGGGAATAACACTCGAAATGTAAATAAGAAATACTCAAGTTAATAAAAAAAAAAAAAAAGACTAAGTGGAGAGAAACTTGAAGCAATCTCACTAATATCAGGGACTATACAAGGCTGCCCTCTCTCTCTCCCTACTTATTCAATATAGTACTCGAAGTCCTAGCCAGAGCAATCAGACAGTGAAAGGTAGTCAAAGGAATACAAATTGGAAGGGAAAAAAAGATCAAAATATCACTATTTGCAGGTGATATGATAGTGTACTTAAGCGACCGCAAAAGTTCCACCAGAGAACTACTTAACCTGATAAACAACTTCAGCAAAGTGTCGGGGTATAAAATTAACTCAAACAAATTAGTAGCCTTCCTCTACTCAAAGGATAAACGGGCTGAGAAAGAAATTAAGGAAATGACACCCTTCGCAATAGACCCAAATAACATAAAATATGTTGGTGTGACTTTAACCAAGCAAGTGAAAAATCTGTATGACAAGAACTTCAAATCTCTGAAGAAAGAAATTGAGGAAGACCTCAGAAGATGGAAAGAACATCCATGCTCATGGATTGGCAGGATGAATATAGTAAAGATGGCCATTTTGCCAAAAGCATTCTACAGATTCAATGCAATCCCCATTAAAATTCCTATTCAATTGTTTATAGAGATAGAAAGAGCAATTTGCAAATTCATTTGGAATAACAAAAACCCAGGATAGCGAAAACTATACTCAACAATAAAAACTTCTGAAAAAAAAAAAAAACTTCTGGGGGGAATCACCAGGACAGACTTCAAGCAGTATTACAGAGCAATAGTCGTAAAATCTGTATGGTATTGGTACTGAGACAGGCAGATAGATCAGTGGAACAGAATTGAAGACCCAGAAATGAACCCACACACCTATAGCCACCTGATCTTTGACAAAGGAGCTAAAACCATCCAATGGAAGAAAGATAGCATTTTCAACAAATGGTGCTGGTTCAACTGGAGGTCAGCATGTAGAAGAATGCAAATCGATCCATTCTTATCACCATGAACAAAACTTAAGTCCAAGTGGATCAAGGACCTCCACATCAAACCAGATACACTCAAAGTAATAGAACAAAAAGTGGGGATGAGTCTCAAACACATGGGTACTGGGGAAAATTTCCTGAACAGAACACCTATGGCTTATGCTCTAAAATCAAGAATTAACAAATGGGACCTCATAAAACTACAAGGCTTCTGTAAGGCAAAGGAAATTGTCACTAGGACAAAATGGCAACCAACAGATTGGGAAAAGGTCTTTACCAATCCTACATCTGATAGAGGGCTAATAGCCAATATATACAAAGAACTCAAGAAGCTAGGCTCCAGAGAGCCAAATCACCCTATTAAAAATGGGGTACATAGCTAAACAAAACATTCTCAATTGAGGATTATCAAATGGCCAAAAAGCACCTAAAGAAATGTTCAACATCTTTAGTTATCAGGGAAATGCAAATCAAAACAAACCCGAGATTCCACCTCACACCAGTCAGAATGACTAAGATAAAAAACTCAGGTGACAGCAGATGCTGGTGAGGATGTAAAGAAAGACGAACACTCCTCCATTGTTGGTGGGATTGCAAACTGGTACAACCACTCTGGAAATCAGTCTGGAGGTTCCTCAGAAAATAGGACATTACACTACCTGAGAACGCAGTTATATCTCTCTTGAGCATATACCCAAAAGATGCTCCAACATACAACAAAGACAAATGCCCCAGTAAGTTCATAGCAGCCTTATTTATAATAGTCAGAAGCTGGAAAGAACCCAGATGCCCTTCAACAGAGGAATGGATACAGAAAATGTGGTACATCTACACAATTGAGTACTACTCAGCTATGAAAAACAATGACTTCACGAAATTCATAGGCAAATGGAATGAACTAGGAAATATCATCCTGAGTGAGGTTACTCAATCACAGATAAACACACTTGGTATGCACTCATTGATAAGTGGATATTAGTCAAAAAGCTCAAATTACCCAAGATGCAATCCATAGACCTCAGGAAGCTAAAGAAGAAGGATGACCAAAATTCAGATGTTCCCACTCCTTCTTAAGCAGTTAAAAATATTCATAGGAGGGGATATGGGAGCAAAGTTTAGAGCAGCAACTCAAGGAATGACCATTCAGAGCCTCACACACATGTGGTCCATATATATACAGCCTCCAAAGCTATATAAGATTGAAGCTAGAAAATGCATTGGGAAAGGTACTGGATATAGATCTCTCCTGAGAGACACATCCAGAGCATGTCCAATACAGAGGTCAATGCTAGCAGCAAACTACTGAACTGAGAATTGGACCCGCTTTGGGGGGAATTAGAGGAAGGATTGAAAGAGCTGAAGGAGCTTGCAACACCATAAAAATCACAATGCCAACCAACCAGAGCTTCCAGGGACTACTGAAAGAATATACATGGACTGATCCAGGGCTCCAACTGCATATGTAGCAGAGAATAGCCTTGTTGGGGCACCAGTGGAAGGGAAAGCCCTTGGTCTTGCCAAGGTTGGACCTCCCAGTGCAGGGGAATGTGGGGGAGGGCAATAAGGGGGATGAATAGGGGGAATACCCGTATTGGGGAGGGGAAGGGGAGGGAATTGGGGCTTATGGACAGGAAACCGGGAAGGGGAATAACCTTTGAAATGTAAATAAATAATAAGAAATTTAAAAAATTAAAAATATTTAGTTTATTAAGTTCTTTATAAATTTTGGTTTCCAGACCTCTATTGGATGTTTAGCTGGTAAAAACCATTTTGTTATTCTCCATAGGCATCTCTAGGTTATGCAAATTTTTTCCTGTGGGGCAGTGGACCATGCCAACAGATAGAAAACCTGGTAAGGTTGAGCAGATTCAGGAATCCCAGCAATTCTCATAATTGAGAATGGTAGTCATTTAAATCTATTCATGATCAGGTTCCTGTCCTAGAACGTGTCACCATTGAAAGGACTGTGACAATCAGTCATGTAGTGTCAACATCTGAAGCCCTTCGCTTGCAGATGAGGCATTCCTAACATCTCAGACCAAGCCAATAGAAAGCGTCTGCCTTTAGATCCAAACCCACTCCCAAAATACTTATAAAAGTGTATCCACAAGGACATGAGTTATTTCACCAAAGATCATCTGAGAGTGCTTGTGTTTTGAGCTGAAACACTCCAGGGAAGAGTTTTCTCTCCCAAAGCAGCTGGAAGCTGCTTGAGCCTACCTCAGGCACTTTCTGATTGGTACCCTGACCTTGGCTTCTAGTCACCTGCTTCTTCCTGCACCATCTCTGGGGCAGCATCAGATAGCCACGGTAGAGGTTCAGCACCTGCCTTGCTTTGGCTTCCCCTCAGGGAGCAGCAACTCTTTGGCTGCTCTGGCTGGGGCAGAGCCCCACAGATCCCCACAGATAGTGCCCAGTATGCAGACCACCATTCTTCTACAATTTCGTTGAAAATATTTTCTGAATCTTTGCCCTGGATTTCTTCTCATTCCTCTAGTCCTAATATTCATAGATTTTTAAAAATCTTTTCATATTGTCCCAGATTTTCTGGTTGTTTTGTGCCTAGATTGATTGATTGATTGATTGTTTGATTGATTTTTCCTCCATCTTTATTAAATTGGGTATTTCTTATTTATATTTCAAATGTTATTCCCTTTCCTGGTTTCCAGACCAACATCCCCCTAGCCTCACCCCTCCCCTTCTATATGGGTGTTCCCCTTCCATCCTCCCCCCATTACCGCCCTCCCCGCAACAATCACATTCACTGGGAGTCCAGCCTCGGCAGGGTCAAGGGCTTCCCCTTCCACTGGTGCTCCTACTAGGCTATTAGATTTATTTTTTAGGATTTAATACCTTTTTTGACTGAAGTGTTCATTTTTTCCACCTCATCTTCAATGCCTGAGAGTACATCTTTCATGTCTTCTGCTGTACTGGAGAATCACAAAAATCTCTGAGTTTTTGTTGGTCTTCCAGTTTTTTTTCAATTTGGGATTTTTGTGATTCTATTATTTTGTTAAATTCTATTTTTTGTTATATTCTACTTTTATTCATTTAATTGTATGTACTTTTTACAGATTTCATTAAGGAACTGTTTCATATATTGTTTAAGGTAGTTGAGTATATTCATGAGAGCATTTTCATAATTACTATTTTGAAGACCATCTCTTGTACATCATCCATGTTACAGTTTTCAGGGCAATAATAATCCTACCATAGGATTATTGGGTTCTGGAGAAGGTATATCATCTTGACTGTTAATGTTTTTAATTTTGTACTTGTGACATCTGGATTTATAGTGATTAAGGAGATTCTAGGTATTGATATCTGCTTTTTTTCCCTTTGTTGAATGTGTATTCAGTTCCCTGGTTTTATTTTTTCCAGATTCCTGTTTGTTTTGCTTTTAGATTCACCTTATAACAGATTGATGACAGAAATTAAATGTTGCTTGAGACACATAAACTTTGTGTTTATAAAGTTTGTATATTATACTCCTGTAATTAAAAAGCAAATGATAAGTGTTAATCTACATTTGGTTCATTTTTAATTTACCTTGTTCCTTGTTCTAATTTTGATAAACTGACTTGTTAACATTAATATAATTTGTCATTTAAATGTGTAAATCATGCAACAGAATTATGTAACCTTGCATAAATTAGTTTGAAAACCCTAGAATTATGGTAGCAGATGACACTAATTTTCTTTTACCATTTGAATTTACACAACTCTAAAGTGGTCTGAGACAAACTCTCTGAAGCATTGGAAAGATGAAAGTGTTTTTACAACTGTCAAGGTCTTTTGATCCTCAGTTTTGCTATATTGAAATTATAATGTAATAAACCTGGGTTTTAAAAGTAGCTACCTAAGGGTATCACATGTCCTGGGTGGGCATAGCAAGCCCAGATGGAACATTCCTGAGATGATTTCAAACACCCTGAGGCCCTTATGGGCACCACTGCTATGACCAAATAACTGGTAGATACATGGAAAAGAAAGAGAAGTAAAAGGATGTGTGCACAGTGAGGAGAGGCAAAACTGAAGAGTAGTAAGGAACAGCCTGTGAGTAGCAGACAAAGCTACCTAAGGCCAAGGTAAGGTCCTGGCCCATGCTGCTGTTGAGGGCTATATCTGGGTCCATGGCCTTGTGGTAGCAGGGGTTTGTTATCACCAAAAACAAGGTGCATGCCCCTGATCTGGTCTGCTGCTTTGGGCCATGTAGATATATGAGGGCTGTGCCAGGCTGGCCCCTAAGGCATAAGAGCAGAAGAGGTGGTCCTGAACTTTGCCTAGGAAACACAGTAGAACTGGCTCTGGTTTCAGGGATTGCAGGTGAACAGGGGCTCCCAGAACATGAGCATAGAAAAGCTGACCCCCAACCCCTATCACTTGTTTACCATAAAAGCCCTTTCCTGCCATGTCTCTTGCCACTTGCCACCTACCATAGGCATGAGAGCTGGCCTTGAGGTCATAAGAGCAGAAAAAGCTGGACATTCGCCTAACAGGCTGTAGCACTTAGGATAGTGGGTGCTGGGTTTCACTGGTATTACACAGCAGATCTGGCTCTGGTGGCAAAGATACTGGGGAGCCAACCTCCAGGGTGTAAGACTAGGAGACCTGGCCATGCCACTTTCTGGTTGCGGCTTATTAGAGCTAGCCAGGTCAGTTCTGGAGACTTTGTTTTGGTCATGTGGGTGCTGAAGAGCTTTGGGGATGACCAGATCAAATACCAGGCCCAGATCCAGCACTTTGAGTTGACCCACCCCCAACATCTACCTTATCTATGAACTGCTGGAGCATGTAAAGGGGTTGTTTCTGCAGATCCAAAGCTTCAGGATCCCCATGACACATGGCAACAATAGTAAATTCAAGAGGAGTTCCAGGGAGTCGTATTGATAGTGTAGTAGAAGCCAGAGGCCTTGAACCAGACCAATGACTTATTGCAATGAACATTTACAAGTAAATATTTGTAGACAAACGGGTATACTGTGTGAGACATTGCAGCTTCCACAATGAGTTTCTTTTTTCTCTTTTCTCTCCCTTCGGAGGAAGTTGCAAAGGCATGGGGTAAATGCAAGGAGATGGGGAGAAGAGTGGGACTGGCGTACATGGTGTAAAATTCTCAGAGCATCAATAGCAATTTTTCAAAAAGTTGATACCTAAAACCAAATGGAAAAGCCCACAAGTTCTCAACCCTGCACAAAGAACTATAGGCAACCAAGTAAGCTGTGAAATAGAGATCTGGCCCTCCCCTGGGAAAAGCACATCCAGTACCAAATGGTCAGGTCTAAAAACATGCATTCAAGTAATATTGTATGAACTCAATAGTTTACATTTAGGAATATACATGTATATTTCTAATGTATATGTATATTCAAATAATAACAATTAGTAAGAAACAAGGCCATACATTTAAAGGAGATAGAGGAGAAATATATTAGGGAGTTTGGAAGAAGGAAAGGGAAGGGGAAATGTAATTAATATATGATATAAAAAACAAAAACAAAAAAGTAAAATAGGCATATTTTTTCTATATTATATCCTATTAAGTTAGGGTAACTAGAGTGCAAGCAATAAACATACAGAAAGACACATTTTGCCAAGAACGTGATAAACAATGAATAATAAAATCACATCTGTTAACACCAATTCCATATTCTAATATGCTCGATTTAATTAAATACCAGTTAAAAGGATGGTGATAAGGGTGCATTCTTCATTATACTCAGCAGCTTCTAGCTGTAACATACCGAACTCTGTATAAGGCACGCTCTATTTTCCACATTTAAATTTGGAAAAACATTGTCTAAAGAAGGTAGGAGATTTATCTGTGATTATCTGTTGAGTAAGTGTTACAACTGAAAGTAAGGTTCATGTTGGATGATTCTGAAATGTATCCATGTGTGCTGACTACTTTTACATCAACTTGACACAAGCTAGAGTCATCAGAGAAGAGAGTCTCAATTGAGAAAATGCCTCCATAAAATTGGGCTGTAGGTAAGTCTGTAGGGCATTTTTCTTTCTTTTATAAATTTTATTTAATCTTTTTTTAACACTCAAGATTTTATCTCCCTCCCAATCCACCCTCTGATTGTTCTCCACCCCATACCTCCTCCCCAACTCCCTGTCTCCACCAGGATGTCCCCCACTCCCTGTAACACGCCACCCCACCAGACCTCTAAACATCCTGGGGGCCCCTGTCTCTTGAGGGTTAGGTGCATCTTCTCTGACTGAACCCAGATCCGTCAGTCCTCTGTTGCATATGTGTTGGCGGCCTCATATCAGCTGGTGAATGCTGCCTGGTTGGTGGTCCAGTGTCTGAGAGATCTCAGGGGTCCAGGTTAATTGAGATGCTGGTCCCCCTACAGGGTGCCCTCCTTCTTCCAGCTTTTCCCTAAGTCAACCATTAAGGACAGCGTCAGTCCATTGGTTGGGTATAGAAATCTGCATCTGACTCTTTCAGCTGCTTGTTGGGTGTTTTGGAGGGCAGTCATGGTAGATCTCTTTTTGTGAGTGCTCCATAGCCTCAGTAATAGTGTCAGGCCTTGGGACCTCCCCTTGAGCTGGATCCCAATTTGGATCTGCACTGGACCTTCTTTTCCTCAGACTCTTCTCCATTTTTGTCCATGCAATTCTTTCAGACAGGAACAATTATGGGTCAGAATTTTGACTGTGGGATAGCAACCCCACCCCTCATTTGATGCCCTGTCTTTTGCTGGAGGTGGGCTCAACAAGTTCCCCTCTCCCCACTGTTGGGCATTTCATACAAGCTCCCTCTCTTTGAGTTCTGAGAATCTCTCACCTCCCAGGTCTTTGGTAAATTCTAAATGGAGGGCACTTTCTTAATTTAGTGATTAATGTGTTCAGGTCAAGACCACTGTGACTGGGACCTTCCCTGTGCTGGCAGTTTTGTGTTCTATAAGAAAAAGAAGGATAAATAAGCCATAATAAGCACAACAGTAAACAGCACTCCTCCATGACCTCTGAATCAGCCTCTACGTTCCTTCCTTGTTTGAACTCCTGCTTTAGCTTCTCTAGATGGACTGTGATATATACATCAGCATCTTACGTCATGGTATTTCACTATAGCAATAGAAACCTTAAATAAGATAGTATGTAACCATAATATCCACCTACCTCTTGAATTCTGAGTCACTTCACTTCTAGAATTTACAGGTTTAAAAGTAGATTGTGTGTTCAAATACAAGTTATTCTTAGTAGAAAGCTCACAGTACAAAAGTGCAAAGTATATATTGCTGGCCATCCATTACTTACTGTGCTTGTAAGATGCTCTGGTAGGGTGCTATTGACTGTTAAGAATCTTCTATGGATATGATGCAGTCTTCAATGATGATTCTTTTTTTTTTAATTTTTGCAGGCATATTTTATTGTGCATCGTGGGTTACACAGAGTTACATATATTAACTCTTAATAAGAATTATTTTAATGTGCTTTGATTTAATCTGCATATTTTTCTAATTTCTCCCATTTGTTTCTAATTTCAGACATAATTTTCTTCTTTCTCTCAAATCACAGGCTTTTCAAATAGACATGAAAAGCAAAATCAGACAAAAAAAGTTTTTCTTTCTTAGAACCCAGTGAAACATATTAATGAAAGAACATTCTGGAAACTCAAGTGGTTTCCTCCATAAATTCTCCCTGCATAAATCAAATATGTAAATTCTCTATGACGAAATATAAAGGCAGATTCTCCAATTTTTGTGCCTTCAATGATGATTCTTAATGTGGAAGTATTAGACTTGCCCTCCGAGTGTTTAGAAAACACTCTAAAATGCATGAGTTTCTCCACTCAACTTATTGGCACAGGATATCATATTCTAAAAGTCACAACAGATGAGTCATAAACACACTAAAGTTAAACGCTTCTCTAAATTACTTATTTACATTCCCCAAAATAGAATAATGCCTCTTTTTTAATTCTTCAGTCATCAGAGATATAACTTAAACATCTTCAGCCAGGTAAACATCAAAGTCTGTCATCATTTGTCCCCACAATTCTAAAATGTATTTTCTTAACAATATTTCCTAAGTTTATTTCTCATGAAGCTTGTAGTATTTTAGAAATATAATTTTACACCCAATTAGATAAGATGGATGAAGCAAGGAAGTGCAGGCTGACAGGAACCGGATATAGATCTCCCCTGAGAGACACACAGAATACAGCAAATACATAGGCGAATGCCAGCAGCAAACCACTGAACTGAGATCGGGACCCCCATTGAAGGAATCAGAGAAAGATCTGGAAGAGCTTGAAGGGGCTCAAGACCTCATATGAACAACAATGCCAACCAACCAGAGCTTCCAGGGACTAAGCCACTACCCAAAAACTATACATGACTCTAACCTCATAGGTAGCAATGAATAGCCTAGTAAGAGCACCAGTGGAAGGGGAAGCCCTGGGTCCTGCTAAGACTGAAACCCCAGGAACGTGATTTTGGGGAGTCACAGAATAGACCAAAACTGGAAAGGAATAATAATCAGAAATAAAATACTCAAATTTAAAAAGAAAATTAAAAAAAGGTGTTTTTTAACTTTTTTCATTTTTGGATTCAAAACCATAATGAAATATATGATGAATATAGATAAATGGATTCATTAAGGAGACTAAAGGGAGATTTAAAAAGCCTAGGCAGGTCATAGTCACAGAATAGACCAAAATGGACAGAAAGTGTTTGGCTTCATTTGGAAGAGATATTCTAAGCTGCCAAGGGAAAAAGGGAAAAGGAATAACATGAGACTACATTCAATTGACAGACATCTGATATAAAGAAAATTTTGACAATATAAGTCTCTCAAGGGCCAAGTTTTTTATAATGGTGAACAAAATATGCAGTTTCATAGCTGTTTTGAATGTTGTGAAGAAACTCACCAAATTAGACTTGTGGAAGATTTTTACTTTTCTTATTTATTTTGTATTGATATGTGTGATGTTTTCTCCAAAGACTGTATTTTTATCTATCTTTCCTACTCTGATCATATTTATCCCTGTACCCTCTTCCTTTCCTATCCACCACTCTACTTTCTTTCTTCCCCAAGTCTGCCTTTATATTATGTCATATAAAAGTGCTATAATGGATCTATATATACTCTACTATCCACAAATGAGAGAAAATATTGATTTCTGACATGCTTATGTTTGCTTAATGTGGTGATATCAATTTGTAGCTACTTTCCTACTTTTTATGATCAAATATAATTCTATTTGTATTTATGCAACATTTTATATGCATTTATCTCTAGATTAACATATGAGCCGTTCTTGCAGTTTGACTATTGTGAATAATGATGTGATAAATACATATGTAAAGACACTTCTGCAGAGTTGTTCTCCATCTACTTGGACTGTGGCTAAGGTGTGGTTTATTTTTAATCAATTAAGAGACAACAAAATTGACTGCTTCATAAGTCACGCACAATATTTTGGAGGAATCTTCATACCCTATGGAGATGTGATTGTCATTTAAAGTCAGTTTGGGTCTCACAAAAGCAAGAAAATGGTTTTGAGTTCTTCCTGAATCAGCTTAGAAGCTAGAGAGTCATGTCATACTGTGAATTAGCCTGGAAAGAAGTAAGTCACACGTGTTATGAACCCCATTTTGTTTTCACATTCGTGCTTAATGAAATTATTTCATATCAAGTAAAATTGAATTTCAAAGCTTTTTAAGCTAAAATATATTTGAATGAGCTTGTTTCTAGTCTCAAAAAATTGTAGAGTTGACTAACTGTTAAAGTAAATATTATGTTTAGAAATGTATATTAATGTAATGTAGGAAAAATTCTTATTATTTAAAACGGTGATTATTAAATAAATAAAAGACACAATAAGAACAGTTCTTCAGAATAATTAAATAAAATTAAATATTATAAAGATCTTTTATTTAATATTATTTTGCCTTAAAATCATAGAAATCAATCAATGAGTATTTCTTATACATTTCAATGTTATTCCCTTTCCCGGTTTCCGGCAAACATCCCCTCCCCCTATTCATTGCTGCCCTCTCCCCAACAGTCTAGTTCACTAGGGGTTCAGTCTTAGCAGGACCCAGGGCTTCCCTTCCACTGGTGCTCTTAAGGATATTCATTGCAACTATTTGAGGTCAGAGTCCAGGGTCAGTCCATGTATAGTCTTTGGGTAGTGGCTTAGTCCCTGAAGCTCTGGTTGGTTGGCATTGCACATATGGGGTCTCGAGCTCCTTCAAGCTCTTCCAGTTCTTTTCTCTGATTCCTTCAACAGGGGTCCTGCTTCTCAGTTCAGTGGTTTCCTGCTGGCATATTCTGTATTTGCTGTATTCTGGCTGTGTCTCTCATGAGCGATCTGCATTCACATTTTGATCATCCGTCTTGAGTTTCATTTGTTCTAGGCATCTAGGGTAACTCAAGCATTTGGGCTAATAGCCACTTATCAATGAGTACATACTATGTATGTCTTTCTGTGATTGGGTTAGCTCACCCAGGATGATATTTTCCAGTTCCAACCATTTGCCTACTTAATTTCATAAAGTCATTGTTTTTGATAGCTGAGTAATATTCCATTGTGTAGATGTACCACATTTTCTGTATCCATTCCTCTGTTGAAGGGCATCTGGGTTCTTTCCAGCTTCTGGCTATTATAAATAAGGCTATGCGATGAACATAGTGGAGCACGTGTCTTTTTTATATGTTGGGGCCTCTTTTGGGTATATGCCCAAGAGAGGTATAGCTGGATCCTCAGGCAGTTTAATGTCCAATTTTCTGAGGAACCTCCAGACTGATTTCCAGAATGGTTGTAGCAGTCTGCAATCCCACCAACAATGGAGGAGTGTTCCCTTTCTCCACATCCTTGCTAGCATTTGCTGTCACCTGAGTTTTTGATCTTAGCCATTCTCACTGGTGTGAGGTGAAATCTCAGGGTTGTTTTGATTTGCATTTCCCCTTATGACTAACGATGTTGAACATTTCTTAGGTGTTTCTCAGCTATTCGCATTCCTCAGCTGTGAATTCTGTTTTTAGCTCTGAACCCCATTTTTTTAATAGGTTATTTGTCTCCTTGCTGTCTAACTTTTCAGTTCTTTGTATATTTTGGATATAAGCCCTCTATCTGTTGTAGGATTGGTAAAGATCTTTTTTCCAATCTGTTGGTTGCCGTTTTGTCCTAACCACAGTGTCCTTTGCCTTACAGAAGCTTTGTAGTTTTATGAGATCCCATTTGTCATTCTTGATCTTAGAGCATAAGCCATTGGTGTTTTGTTCAGGAAATTTTTCCAGTGCCCATGTGTTCCAGATGCTTCCCTAGTTTTTTCTTCTATTAGTTTGAGGTGTCTGGTTTGATGTGGAGGTCCTTGATCCACTTGGACTTAAGCTTTGTACAGGGTGATAAGCATGGATCCATCTGCATTCTTCTACATGTTCACCTCCAGTTGAACCAGCACCATTTGCTGAAAATGCTATCTTTTTTCCATTGGATGGATTTGGCTCCTTTGTCAAAAATCAAGTGACCATAGGTGTGTGGATTCATTTCTGGGTCTTCAATTCTGTTCCATTGGTCTATCTGTCTGTCTCTGTACCAATACCATGCAGTTTTTATCACTATTGCTCTGTAATACTGCTTGAGTTCAGGGATAGTGATTCCCCTGAAGTCCTTTTTTTTTTATTGTTGAGGATAGTTTTAGCTATCCTGGGTTTTTTGTTATTCCAGATGAATTTGCAAATTGTTCTGTCTAACTCTTTGAAGAATTGGATTGGTATTTTGATGGGGATTGCATTGAATCTGTAGATCGCTTTTTTGGTAAAATGGCCATTTTACTATATTAATCCTGCCAATCCATGAGCATGGGAGATCTTTCCACCTTCTGAGGTCTTCTTCAATTTCTTTCTTCAGTGTCTTGAAGTTCTTATTGTACAGATCTTTTACTTGCTTGGTTAAAGTCACACCGAGGTATTTTATATTATTTGGGTCTATTATGAAGGGTGTCGCTTCCCTAATTTCTTTCTCGCTTGTTTTCTTTTGTGTAGGAAGGCTACTGATTTATTTGAGTTAATTTATACCCAGCCACTTTGCTGAAGTTGTTTATCAGCTTTAGTAGTTCTCTGGTGGAACTTTTGGGATCACTTAAATATACTATCATATCATCTGCAAATAGTGATATTTTGACTTCTTCTTTTCCGATCTGTATCCCTTGATCTCCTTTTGTTGTCTGATTGCTCTGGCTAGAACTTCAAAACTATATTGAATAAGTAGGGAGAGAGTGGGCAGCCTTGTCTAGTCCCTGATTTTAGTGGGATTGCTTCAAGTTTCTCTCCATTTAGTTTAATGTTAGCAACTGGTTTGCTGTATATGGCTTTTACTATGTTTAGGTATGGGCCTTGTATTCCTATTCTTTCCAGGACTTTTTATCATGAAGGGTGTTGAATTTTGTCAAATGCTTTCTCAATGAAATGATCATGTGGTTTTGTTCTTTCAGTTTGTTTATATAAATGGATCACGTTGATGGTTTTCTCAGATATCCCTGCATGCCTGGGATGAAGCCTACTTGATCATGGTGGATGATTGTTTTGATGTGCTCTTGGATTCGGTTTGCCAGAATTTTGTTGAGTATTTTTTAAGAATGTTCATAAGGAAATTGGTCTGAAGTTCTCTTTCTTTGTTGGGTCTTTGTGTGGTTTGGTATAAGAGTAATTGTGGCTTCATAGAAGGAATTGGTAGTGCTCCATCTGTTTCAATTTTGTGGAATAGTTTGATAATATTGGTATGAGGTCTTCTATGAAGGTCTGATAGAATTCTGCACTAAACCCGCCTGGACCTGGGCTCTTTTTTGGTTGGGAGACCTTTAATGACTGCTTCTATTTCCTTAGGAGTTATGGGGTTGTTTAACTGGTTTATCTGTTCCTGATTTAACTTCGGTACCTGGTATCTGTCTAGAAATTGTCCATTTCTGTAGATTTTCAAGTTTTGTTGAATATAGGCTTTTATAGTAAGATCTGATGATTTTTGAATTTCCTCTGAATCTGTAGTTATGTCTCCCTTTTCATTTCTGATTTTGTTAATTTGGACACACTCTCTGTGTCCTCTAGTCTAGCTAGGGTTTATCTATCTTGTTGATTTTCTCAAAGAACCAACTTTTTGGTTCTGTTGATTCTTTCTATGGTCCTTTTTGTTTCTACTTGGTTGATTTCAGCTCTGAGTTTGATTATTTCCTGCCTTCTACTCCTCCTGGGTGTATTTGCTTCTTTTTTGTTCTAGAGCTTTTTAGGTGTGCTGTCAAGCTGCTGACATATGCTCTTTCCTGTTTCTTTCTGCAGGCACTCAACATGAGTTTTCCTCTTAGCACAGCTTTCATTGTGTCCCATAAGTTTGGGTATGTTGTACCTTCATTTTCATTAAATTCTAAAAAGTTTTTAATTTCTTTCTTTTATTTCTTCCTTGACCAGGTTATCATTGAGTAGAGCATTGTTCAGTTTCCCACGTATATGTGGGCATTCTTCCCTTATTGTTATTGAAGACCAGCTTTTGAGGCCGTGGTGGTCCTATAGCAATGGGATTATTTCTATCTTTCTGTATCTGTTGAGGCCTGTTTTTGACCAATTATATGGTCAATTTTGGAGAAAGTACCATGAGGAGCTGAGAAGAAGGTATATCCTTTTGCTTTAGGGTAGAACGTTCTATAAATATCCGTTAAGTCCATTTGGCTCATGACTTCTCTTAGTCTGTCTACGTCTCTGTTTAATTTCTGTTTCCATGATCTGTCCATTGATGAGAGTGGGTGTTGAAATCTCCTACTATTATTGTGTGAGGTGCAATGTGTGTTTTTGAGCTTTAGTAAGGTTTCTTTTATGTACAGGTGCCCTTGTATTTGGGGCATAGATATTTAGGATTGAGAGTTCATCTTGGTGGATTTTTTCCTTTGATGAATATAAAGTGTCCTTCCTTATCTTTTTGATGACTTTTTAGTTGGAAATTGATTTTATTTGATATTAGAATGGCTACTCCAGCTTGCTTCCTCAGACCATTTGCTTGGAAAGTTGTTTCCCAGCCTTTCACTCTGAGGTAGTGTCTGTCTTTGTCTCTGAGGTGTGTTTCCTGTAGGCAGCAGAATGCAGGGTCCTCGTTTAATCCAGTTTGTTAATCTATGTCTTTTTATTGGGGAGTTGAGGCCATTGATGTTGAGAGATATTAAGGAATAGTGATTATTGCTTCCTGTTATATTCATATTTGGATGTGAGGTTGTGTTTGTGTGCTTTTCCTCTCTTTGTTTTGTTGCCAAGACGATTAGTTTCTTGCCTCTTCTTGGGTATAGCTTGCCTCCTTATGTTGGGCTTTACCATTTATTATCCTTTGTAGTGCTGGATTTGTAGAAAGATATTGTGTAAATTTGGTTTTGTCATGGAATATCTTGGTTTCTCCATCTATGTTAATTGAGAGTTTTGCAGGATACAGTAGCCTGGGCTGGCATTTGTGTTCTCTTAGGGTCTGTATGACATCAGTCCAGGATCTTCTGGCCTTCATAGTTTCTGGCGAGAAGTCTGGTGTGATTCTGATAGGTCTGCCTTTATATGTTACTTGACCTTTTTTCCCTTACTGCTTTTAATATTCTTTCATTATTTTGAGCATTTAGTGTTTTGACTATTATGTGACGGGAGGTGTTTCTTTTCTGGTCCAATCTATTTGGAGTTCTGTAGGCTTCTTGTATGCCTATGGGTATCTCTTTTTTTAGGTTAGGAAGTTTTCTTCTATGATTTTGTTGAAGATATTTACTGGTCCTTTGAGCTGGGAGTCTTCACTCTCTTCTATACCTATTATCCTTAGGTTTGATCTTCTCATTGAGTCCTGGATTTCCTGTATGTTTTGGACCAGTAGCTTTTTCAACTTTACATTATCTTTGACAGTTGAGTCAATGATTTCTATGAATCTTCTGCTCCTGAGATTCTCTCTTCCATCTCTTGTATTCTGTTGGTGAAGCTTGTATCTACAGCTCCTTGTCTCTTCTTTTGGTTTCTATATCAGGTTATTTCCATGTGTTCTTTCTTGATTGCTTCTATTTCCATTTTTAATTCCTTCAACTGTTTGATTGTGTTTTCCTGGAATTCTTTCAGGGATTTTTATTCCTCTCTGTAGGCTTCTACTTGTTCTCTAGGAGTTCTTCACGTCTTTCTTGAAGTCCTCCAGCATCATGATCAAATCTGATTTTTGAAACTAGATCTTGCTTTTCTGGTGTGTTTGGATATTCCATGTTTGTTTTTGGTGGGAGAATTGGGCTCCGATGATGCCATGTAGTCTTGGTTTCTGTTGCTTGTGTTCCTCGCTTGCCTCTCGCCATCAGATTATCTCTAGTGTTACTTTGTTCTGCTAATTCTGACAGTGGCTAGACTGTCCTATAAGCCTGTGTGTCAGGAGTGCTGTAGACCTGTTTTTACTGTTTTCTTTCAGCCAGTTATGGGGACAGAGTGTTTGCTTTTTGTGTGTGTAGTTTTGTCCTCTACAGGTCTTCAGCTGTTCTGTGGGCCTGTGTCTTGAGTTCACCAGGCAGGTCACTTGCAGCAGAAAAGTTGGTCTTACCTGTGGTCCCAGGCTCAAGTTCGTTCGGGGTGCTGCCCACGGCTCTCTGAGGTGGCAGCAACCGGGAAGATCTGCTGCTCTTCCGGGGAGCCTCCGTGCACCAGGGTTCCAGATGGCCTCCGTGTTTTCCTCTGAATCAGCAATGTGTGTGAGAGCAGTCTCTTCTGGTTTCGCAGGCGTGTCTGCCTCTCTGAAGGTTTAGCTCTCCCTCCCATGGGATTTGGGTGCAGAGAACTGTTTATCCGGTCTGTTTCCTTCAGGTTCCGGCGGTGTCTCAGGCAGGGCTCCTGCCTCTCCTGGGCCCTCTCCCACGGGAGCCCAGAGGCCTTATACAGTTTCCTCTTGGGCCAGGGATGTGGGCAGGGGTGGGCAGTGTTGGTGGTCTCTTCTGCTCTGCAGCCTCAGGAGTTCCCACCTGACCAGGCGGTAAGGTATCTCTCCCACCAGAAATCAATCTTATTATGGATTTCCCAAAGAGTAATCTCCTGATGGTCAGTGCAAATGATACATACTTCAGTTTGGTCTATACTTACTTGCTTGTAAAATGTTCATTGGCATAAAAACAAATACAAATTTATAGATTGGAGTAGAACATTGTAGTAACAATGAATAGGATGCATCTATATGCAGCATAAAACTTACTAATAATTTTAAATAACAAGTGTTAGACACAATAAAATATAAATTTTCATTTGTGTTTAGTTCGCATATTAAGTTGTCTTTAGGGTCATTACTGAATGAAAATTTACTTTCAGTTATTTGTTTGTAACTTAGTGCTGAAGATTGAACCCAGGGTTTTGTGCATACTACAATATCCTTTTCTCCAAGTATCTTCTTCAAGATTCAAAACTATAATTAGAGCAAAAATTATTTTGTATTGTAATAAAATAATATTTAAAGAACTTTTGGATACGACTGTAAAAATATGTAACCACAGTCATGTACAAGTGCCTGTGATTAAAACTAAGAAGACCTTTATGGACTAAATTTAAATATTTTATTTTGCAAATTTCCAAAACCTCTTTCAGAGGTGTTACTATTAGCAGATGTGTGATTTATTGTTAGCAGATACAATGGAGATTTTCAAGTCACAGTCATTGCCATGGAGATTATGGGGTATCTTGTTTCATCTTTTTCCTCATTCAGAGGGGTAATCCCAATATTAAACCACGCTACATAATTAAAAGTGTTATTTAGAAATTGTAACTACTTGTGCGTTTTTCTTATGTTGAAAATTTAATTCATATACAATAAATCGTATTTCTGTTTTTGTGCATTTTGTGCTAGAGAAGTAATGTTCCTAACTTCACATAGGCATAAAAGGTTAGTGGTTAATGAGTTTGTTAACTGACAATCTTTTTCACTATTTGTTCTTCACCTATGCAAAGCAGGAAAACAAGAACAACATTTCATTTGTTTTGCTTTCAGCACATTCTTTTTGAGACATAGTCCCAGAATGGAGTTCTAGTTCAATGGTACTCATTTGTAGCTCAGGAAGGACTCAAATTTGCAATCATCTTTTTTCTACACCCAGGTTCCATGACAACGGGATATAAATACATTGTCCAGTCTAGTACAGATCTCAATGTCTGACAAAGAGACACAACTCTACAAGGCTTATATTTTAATCAATTGTCTTTGAAGTGTTCCCAAGTAAACTAAATGCTTTAGGCAGATGTCATTAGACTTTCCTACCTCACGAATTTCACTAAAGTTAACTAGAATACTCCACAGTGGATTACCAAAGTGCCAAAGCTCCTGACAACAAGGAGTATCCTTGTAATTCTAATTTTTAGCATTATCTACCTGCTTATTTCCATCACTGTTGCAGCAAAGATGGCCCAAATTCCTTTCAAAAGAGACTTTATCATTATGCATTCAAGAAAATTTTATATTTAGCAACTTTGGAAAAATTTCCCTTTGGCTCAGCTACTCCTAAAAGTTCATTGGCAGAGAGGAGACTTTAATCACTGCATATCCTACTAATTAATCTTACATTTGGCAAGCTCACTTTAAAGCAAAACAAAACAAAAGAAGGACCTCAAGTTAGCAGGTCTTGCTGATGAGGATAAATTTATGCATGATTTATTGTTTATCTAAAAACAAATTATTCCAATTTGTCGTTATGATTCCTATTTCTCTTTGCCAAATCATGATATTATAATAATTAAAAGTATCCCAATATACAATCTAGATATTTTTTCTCATAATTTAAGGTTATATGATTTTTAATAATAATTAAATATATATTTAGTTAGAATAGTATAAAATAAGCTATGGAGTATATCAAAAGTTTAAATCTAGATAACCAGTAAATTATTAAAAAATAATGGTAGTCAACTGTTTTCCAAGACATTTGTGATAAAACAGAGCACTATACTACAGTTACACAATCCTCAGTGGAGTTTACAAACTTCTTACTGAGACAGTGTCATTTTAAGTTACCAAAAGAGCCACTCATGACCTTATAATCAGAATATATTTTCTTGAAACCTTCAGAACTTTCCAAGAGTATGATTCCATTGAGTCCTAGAAGTTTAAGAGTCAAACTTGCTCTTACTGTTTGTGATAAATATACTGTTGATAGCTTCTTTGAATGCATTTGTAATTAAAGTTGACTTGAATGAGGATGATTCTGCCACATGGTTCAAATAAGGTTATTTTCAAAATTTCTTTTTTAAGATGCCAACATTCTCTATACATTTATTTGCATTTAGATTTATGAATAGAAAGGGGGTTTTGTTTCCATGCTACAAAGTGTTGCTTAAAAAACAAGTACTAGTAATTAATAATGGATAGCTACAATTTGTAAACAGAAGTATGAAGTAAAAATAACAGAAAAATTCCTTTGGTATACTTGGGATTTTGAGCAATTATTATGATGATGATGATGATGATGATGATGGTGATGATGATGATGATTATGATGATGATGATGATGCCATGAAACTGTGAGTGTTGTCTCTCTTTGGAGCATCTGCCCTTGTCACACAGCTCTTTTCCTCATTTCCTGGAATTTCCAACAACCACCTGTTGTCTACCTTCTACTCATTGATACATTATAACAAAAGGAACAAAATTGTGTGCATGTGTTCAAGGATTGGAAAATTGACTAGAAAGTTTTTCACTCCCTGACCCCCTCCAAAAAAATTGGGAAGAACTTATGGGATAATTCAAAATTTCTTCTATTTCAATGACAATTTCTCCTTAAGTATGATCTGCCTTTGTTTCTTCTAGGCCATTTGGGATTTATTCATCTTCTGGTTATATTGATGTCATTTATCATGTTGAATCCATTTTTCTGGTTTAAATGATCCTAGCTTCTATTATATTTCATTTTTCCAATTTCTCTTACAAAATTTAGAGGAGTGGAGATGAGATATAGTTTAGGGACTGCTGTCTGCATAGCATTTGGAAAGCCATATGCTCAGTTCCTAGCACCACACAAAAATAGTAAGTTCACTTAAGAATGTAGATATTAAAAGAGAACTGTAACCATGCTTATCTGGATCAGTAGGGCTCTGGCAGAGCCTCTCAAGAGACACCAATAACTGTCTCCTGTCAGCAAACACTTCTTAGCAACAGCAATAGTGACTGGGTTTGGTGGCTGCATATGGGGTGGATCACCTGGTGGGACAGTCTCTGAATGACCTTTTCTTCAGTTCCCTGCTTCACATTTTGTCTCTGTATTTCCTCCTGTGGGTATTTTTTTCTTTTTCTTTTTAAACATATTTGCATCCTTTATAATTTAGGTTTTAGAGGTGAAGTCTTGCACTGCATTTTTAAATTTTATTAAGTGAAATTGATATTATTCTATATGAAACTATTTGAACAGTCATTTAACATTTTTATTGCTTATGAAACTATGCCTTTTCCTTTGTTTTTTGTTTGTTTTTTCTTTTTTTATTAGATATAGTTCTTTACTTACATTTCGAATGTTATTCCCTTTCCTGGTTTCCTGTCCATAAGCTCCCTCCCCCTCCCCCATATGGGTATTCCACCCATCCATCCCCCTTACTGCCCCCCCCCCCCATTCCCTTGCACTGGGGAAGCCCTTGGTCCTGCCAAGACTGAACCCCCAGTGAATGTGATTGTTGGGGGGAGGGCGGTAATGGGGGGAGGATGGGGAGGGGAACACCCATATAGAAGGGGAGGGGGAGGGCTTAGGGGGATATTGGCTGGGAAACTGGGAAAAGGAATCACAATTGAAATGTAAATAAGAAATACCCAAGTTAATAAAGATGGAGGAAAAAAAAAAGAGAGGCAAGGATAACACTGAAAGGGTGAATACAGGAGGGGACAATTGTCAGAGCTACTTATTGTCTTAGTTTCCTTTCCTGTCTCTGCAGCAAAATACCTTAGAGGAGTTTTGGACAAAGGGGACTTAAGAGAGAAACATTTTTATTTCAGACCACATTTTCGGTGTTACAGTCCATCATAGCTGAGCAGCTCCAGCAGGAGCTTGAGAGGACTGATCACATCACATCTGCAATCAGAAACAGGTATCAAAGGGTGGATGAATCCCAACTTTCAGCTCACACTGTTAAGTTGAGCTAACTTACCATTAGGTGGTAATGGTACCACCTATGTTAAGGGCAGAACCTAACCTAATCTAGACAATTTCTCCTTAAAGTTCTCTTTCTGGGTGTTAAGTTGACTTTGGAAACTATTGCAGCTGTCTTTCAGGTTGGTTAACATCATGGAAGCAGAACGTTAGGAAGAGTGGTGTCCTCTAGTAAATAACTGTATTCAAGAATAGAAATAAATGGCGATTAAGAAAATTAACAATTGTGAATACAGGCACATACCTTCACAGGCAGTTGTGTGGATGGGGTTACACCAACAAAAGTACATTATATATATATATATATATATATATATATATATATATATATATGCATGAAATTGTGTGAACAAAGTAATAATTTCAAAAAATAATTTGAAGTTTAAGATTAAAAATTTTTCAAAAATTTTTTATGTATTCTGAAAACAACATACAAAAAATTGGTCCAAGGCCTTAATAAATACATACACAATGCAGATAAGCCTATAAGAAGCCGATCTATTGATATGCTATCGGGGAAACTCAAATCAAAGCAGATGTTAGGTACTTCAACACATACTTATGAGAATAGCCAAAATCCAGAACACTCTCAAAACCAACTGTCCATTAGGATGTGAAATAGGAGGACCCTTTGAATTGGATGGTGAAAACAGAAACTCACAGAACTATTTGGAAGAGTATTTACCATGTTCTGAATGGTTTACTGTGAGCTCAACCACTGAGCTACTTAACAGTCTTGACAGGACTGAAGGAGCTGAAGGGGTTTACAAGAATATCAAGAAGACCCCCACCCCAGAGCTCCCAGAGACTAAACCACCAGCCAAAGAGTACACATGGAGGGAGCCATGGCTCCAGCTGCTTATGTAGCAGAGGATGGCCTTGTCTGACATCAATGGGAGGCCCTTGGTCCTGTGAAGGCTGGATGCTGCAATGTAGGGGAATGGCAGCTCAGTGAGGTGGGAGTTGGTGCATGGGTGGGTGAGCACCTTCATAGAAACAGGAGGAGAGTGGATGGGATAGGGGGTTTGCAGAGGGGAAACCAGATAGGGGATAACATTTGATATGTAAATAAACAAAATATCCCCACAAAAAGAGAAAATTTGCATCCTTCCTTCCTTTCCTATCTGTATTGATTTCAGTCCCACCTTGCCAGTTTACACAGCTCCCATTTTTTTTTTCATTTTTTTCTCTTGCTGGTACTTGTAGCTTATAATTTTTTATAGAACTCGTCTTCGTCTCACCCTTATCTTTTTTTATTTCCTTGATTTCTAAATTTACTTTGTTGTACACTCATATTTAAATGTTAAGAGCTAGGATCAATAGATAACTTACAGCTTTTTTTCCCCATGGACTCAGTTATCTCAATCAATAATTTCTAAGAATTTGAAAGAAAAATTGCAAGATTTCCCTTTTCATTACAAATGAATAGATATCATTTTTACCACATTTCCATTATTCATTTATTAATTGACAGACATTTATCTTTTCCTAGATATTATGAAGAGAGTAGGAATAAACATGGTTGGGGAAGTATCTCTGGAGTGTAAGTTGCATCCTTTAGGTATATGCCAATGAGGGCTGAAGCGGGAACACATGGTAGGTAGAATTATTTTTAGATTTTGTAGAATATTTTACACCTGTTTGCTTAATCTCTTGCAGCTTGCAATCCCACAGTGAACAAGGGTTCCCATTTGCCTACATCTTCAGCAGCATTTGTTTCTCTTAAACATGTTTGAAATGAATAGTGTTAAAGTGAATACATTGCTCTATAATTCACTTTGAAAAAAATAAGTTTAAACCTATGCTATATTTGGAAACCACCATGATAAATACACAGATGCACTATCTACACTCACCATTTTAACATACTTCTAGAAATGTTAGAAAATGTAAAACATCATCTGTTACAGTAACATTCCCTAAGCTAACATTCCCAGTGCTTCCCGCCACCCCCCCACTTTCCACTCCCTGGGACCATGGTTCTCAAACAGATGTATTATCATGTCATATTTATTGTATAACATGATCACTTTTTTATTGGATTTATTTCTTTATTTATATTTCAAATGTTATTCCCTTTCCAGGTTTCCTGTCTATAAGCCCCCTATCCGCTCCACATCTCCCATAAGGGTGCACCCCCATCAACCACCTACCCCACACCTGACATTCCCCTGCACTAGGGGGTCCAACCTTGGCAGAACTAAGGGCTTCCCTAACCACTGGTGCCCCAAAAAGTCTGTTCTCTGCTACATATGCAGTTGGGTCAGTTCATGTATCCTCTTTGGGTAGTGGTTTAGTCCCTGGGATCTCTGGTTGGTTGGCATTGTTTTTCTTATGGGGTTGCAAGCTCCTTCAGCTCTTTTAATCCTTCCTCTAATTCCCCCAAGGGGGTCCCATTCTCAGTTCAGTGGTTTGCTGCTAGCATTCACCTCTGTATTGGACATGCTCTGGTTGGGTCTCTCAGGAGAGATCTATATAAGGTCCCTTTCAGCATGCACTTTTTAACTTCATTAATCTTATCTAGTTTTGGTGGCTGTATGTATATAGCCCACATGTGGGGTAGGCTCTGAATGATCATTCCTTCAGTCTCTGCTCTAAACTTTGCCTCCATATCCCCTCCTATGGATATTTTTGTTCCCCTTTTTAAGAAGGAGGGAGCACCCACATTTTGGTCATCCTTCTTGAGCTTCCTGTGGTCTGTGGATTGCATCTTGGGTAATTTGGGATTTGCGGCTAATACCCACTTATTAGTGAGTGCATACCAAGTGTGTTTTTCTGTGATTGAGTTACCTCACTCAGGATGATATTTTCTAGTTCATTCCATTTGCCTATGAATTTCATGAAGTCATTGTTTTTCATAGCTGAGTAGTACTCCATTGTGTAGATGTACCACATTTTCTGTATCCATTCCTCTGTTGAAGGGCATCTGGGTTCTTTCCAACTTCTGGTTATTATAAATAAGGCTTCTATGAACATAGTGGGACATGTATCTTTGTTATTTGTTGGAGCATCTTTTGGGTATGTGCCCAGGAGAGGTAGGTATAGCTGGGTCTTCAGGTAGTGCAATGTCCAATTTTCTGACGAACCTCCAGACTGATTTCCAGAGTGTTTGTACCAGTCCCGCCAACAATGGAAGAGTGTTCCTCCTTCTCCACATCATCACCAGCATCTGCTGTCACCTGAGTATTTTATCTTAGCCATTCTGACTGGTGTGAGGTGGAATCTCAGGGTTGTTTTGATTTGCATTTCCTTGATGACTAAGAATGTTGAACATTTCTTTAGGTGCTTCTAGGACATCCGATGTACATGATCACTTTAAAAAGCTATATAAATGTAGGAGTTGCAAAAGAGCTCAGCAAAAAAAGTGCCAAACCAGATAATTTCAGTTCCATTCTGAGAACCATATGGTTCATAAAGAGACTGATTTTATCAAGTGTTACTCTGACCTGCACTATTGCATACAGTATATGCAAAGACACACACAAACACATATACATGCATCAAATGAATGCAGTTAATATAAATTAAAGTGGTATATATCCTATTTCTTTGTACCATTTCCAAAAATTAATATTTATTCAAGTTATTTTAAAGACATTTTGCATTGATTTCTATTAGTTACATTTTTCTTAATTTATGTACTCAAATACATGTATATCTATAATTTATTTTGATTAGTGTATAACTGTGTTTGGTCACCAGAACTTGGTACTTTTTGGAAATGTGGGTCTTAGAGTAATAACTGATGAAGATGTATGTGCATAATTTAAAAACCTTTGATTAAAACATTTTACTTTTATTGTACCTTCTTTACTCAGAGGTAATTTCCATAACACTCAAAATAAAGATTTATGGATACATTTGTATGAGTTACTTCAACAAAAGATATCTGAGCTAATCGGTAATTATATGAATTACCTTTTTTATTGTTTGGGCATTTAATATCTGTATGTAAAGTATTTTGATCTATCTATTCCTCCTAATCCCTCTCCTTCAATTTCTTCCCAATCCTACAGACTACCTTTCCCTCCAAATGTCATGTGCTTATTTTCTTTTAAAGATCTACTGAATCTGTGTAGTACTATCTGTATGTACATGAATGTATAGCACCTACTGGAGCATAGATATCCTCTCAGGAGCTAGAACTCCCCCCCCCCATCTTTATTAACTTGAGTATTTCTTATTTACATTTTGATTGTTATTCACCTTCCCGGTTTCTGGGCCAACATCCCCCTAACCCCTCCCCTTCGTTATGGGTGTTCCCATCCCCATTCTCCCCCCATTACCACCCTCCCCCCAACAATCACGTTCACTTGGGGTTCAGTCTTGGCAGGTCCAAGGGCTTCACCTTCCACTGGTGCTCTTACTAGGCTATTCATTGCTACCTATGAGGTTGGAGTCCAGTGTCAATCCATGTATAGTCTTTGGGTAGTGGCTTAGTCCTGGAAGCTCTGGTTGGTTGGCATTGTGGGGTCTCAAGCCCCTTCAAGCTCTTTCAGTCCTTTCTAAGATTCTGGCAAAGTTTAGAACAGAGGCAGAAGGAACACCCATTCAGAGCCTGCCCCATATGTGGCCCATACATATACAGCCACCCAATTAGACAAGATGGATGAAGCAAAGAAGTGCAGGCCGACAGGAACCGGATGTAGATCTCTCCTGAGAGACACAGCCAGAGTACAGCAAATACATAGGCAAATGCCAGCAGCAAACCACTACTGAGAATGGGACCCCCTTTTAAGAAAATTAATTCTTTCTTTTCAGGCCAACCAGTTATTGCTTATTGCTACAAAGTTAGGAGTGGAACCTCATAAACTCCTCAGTTGTCTGAGATGTTGACTGACTGGATTGTCAAGGTTCTGTGCATGCAATCTCAGTTCCTGTAAGTTCCTATAGACAATTTTGTGTCATGTCTTGCAATTATGTCTTGCTGCAGAGATCTACCTCTGGCTTTTAAAGTTTTTCTACCACAAATGTATAGGTGGTTTAGGTCTAACTCATATATTTTCTCTGGGTGATGGCCCAGGATCTATGAGCACCCATCGTGACAGGCTATTTGACTCTGTAGGTCCTGGAATGGTGCTCTTGACCTCTCTGGATTGCAGAATTTTTTTCAAGGTCTGTAACAGCTCCTTAGTACCCATTACTCCTAATATAAACATTCAAACACAAATATTCAAAAACTTAGGTTGCAGGCCAGGAACCAGTTCAATAGAAGTTTATTTTATAAAAGAACAGATATCAAATATTAATTTTATTTCCTTTACTGAAAAAGGATAAGCTGCTAGAGCCTCTTTGGTGTCCATGCTACTGAAGTGAGAGTTCACTGCACCTCAGACTTCTTTCACCTGACACATTAGTCTTGCAACTCTGATACTCACTACGAATACACAAAGAGTCGAGAACCTGAAAGAACTTGCTTTATTTAACATAAAATATGCTTTCAAATTGTGTGTGATATTATCTTTCACCACTTTAGTATTTATTAGTAGTTTAATCCTACACTTTCTCTAGCCATTCCAAAGCATAGTCACATTCATATTCATTTCAATGTATTCAACTCATTATGCCTTTGTTTCCTAGTGCAAATAGCACAAATGAATGCACACAAGTAATATCGATTATGAAAACTAGATGAGAGACGTTCTTGGTTTGCTTTGGAGGCATGTGGAGACAAAGAGTCTGAGGAAAGTATATCTGTGATAGTTTTAAGGATACTGATGACCCTTTCACTTGCTGACATCTGGGATACCTCAGCTCACCGACATTTTACATCCAACATATGCTTTCTTAAAAACACATTTCTTACATGTGGAAGCTATTCTATAATCATAGTTCAGTGCCTTGCTCAGCTATCATCAGAGAAGCTTCCTCATGAGTCAGATACAAGTTCAGAGACATGCAGCAAAACATTATTCAGAAATGTAGAAACACTTGGCTCTAAATGGAGATGGTTCCATGAGATCACTTCTCTAAGGACCCAGGCAACACCATAGAAGAGGAGGCAGAAATGGTATAAGAACCAGAGGGGATAGAGAACATCAAGAAAACAAGGCCCGACTAAAGCAGCATGCACAGGGCTTGCACAGCCATCATCAGGTCCTCTGTTTACTTGCTTATATTTTTCCATATATCACATCCCAACTGTAAATTTTTCTCCATTTTCTCCTCCAAGTCTCCATCTCCCAGTCATTTTTTTTCTGCTCCCTTTCAGAAAAGGGCAGGCCTCTCAGGGATATCAACCAAATATGGCATATCAAGTTTCACTAAGACGAGGCATCTCCTGTCATATTAAAGCTAGATGAGACAACCCAGTAGGCGGACAAGGACATCAAAGTATACAAAAGCTTCAGAAACAGCTCCTGCTCCTCTTTTAGGAGTCCCACAGAAACACTAAGCTCCACAACTATAACATATATGCAAGGGACCTAGGTTAGATGGATACAGGCTCCTTGATGGCTGGTTCAGGCTCGGTGAACCTCTATGAGTCTACATTTGTTAATTCTATGGGTTTTCATATGGTGTTCTGACCCTCTACAAGCTTTCTTCCCTTCATCCTCAGGATTCACTGAGTTCTGCCTTATATTTGGCTGTGGGTCTCTGCATCTGTTTGCATCAGTTCCTAGAAAAAGCTGCTCTGATGATGATTATTCCAGGTTCCTGTCTAGGAGTATAACAGAATATCATTAGGAAACACATTCTTTTCTTCCTTTTCTTTGTTTCTTTCTTTGCTGCTTTCCTTGATTCTTTCTTCCTTCCCTTCTGTCTGTCTTTCTTTCTTCCTTCCTCTCCATCCTTCCTTCCTTCCTTCCTTCCTTCCTTCCTTCCTTCCTTCCTTCTTTCCTCCCTCCCTCCCACCTACTTCCTTCCCTCCTCATCCTTCCTTTTTTCCTCTTCCTCTTTTTCTTTTTGGTCAGATGTATTTGGTTCTTTCCTAGGTCTCTGGGCCATCCAGCCTCTGATTTCTGGTATTACAGGTAGTGTAGGGGTGGGCTTCATCTGATGGCCTGGGTCTAATCATTTGTTAGCCATTTCCACAATTTCAGTGCCACCTTTACCACAGATTAAAGGTTTTGTGACTGGGTTGGTGTTCCAATCCCTCCACTAGAAGTCTTGCCTGTTTATTATTTTATCTTCCAGTTTAGGGTTTTTATGGAATTCCTAAAATTTGTAAATTTTCTGGTTTTTGTGAATTCTTTTGGGCTCTTTGTTTATTTGTTTTGTCAAATTCTGATATGTATGTTTTTAAAAATTGTATTATATTTTAAAAGAACTTCTGCTATCTCATTATCAATACATGTTCATGACTTTCAAGTCAGAACTTGTGTAACCTAGAAATATATGATGGCTGTAATAAGAATATTTTCTAATACTCAAACAAATTTCAGCAAGAGTTATAATTTATGCTATATCAAATTTGAGTATGTAAAGTAAAATATACTAAATGTAATTTTATCTTGTATGTATGAGTATTTTGTATATATGTATTTCTGGTGATCACATAGGTCAGAAGGGGGTATTGGGTGTTCTGGGATTAGAATTAAAGACAGTCTATGTCACTTAGAATTGAACATTGTTCATCCTGAAGAACAGCCTGTATTGTTAAACTCTGAGTCATCTCTTTAGATTGCTGTAATCATAACATTTTAATAGATAAGCATTTTTTTTCTGATAAGCATTTTCAACTGATTCCCCTTACATAACAACTTCCAGTACAGCACCATCATATCCTGCAGGCAGGGTACTGTTTTAGATCCTAGGGTTTGTAGCTGGATTAATGATTACCGTTTTTCCTCTGTTAGTCTGTAGAGTAACTTGCAGAACTATGGACATGAGGACAAAATAAGGTGCCAGTTATACTGCTCTGTGTTCAATAAAATATGTAACTGTTGTTTACAGCTATAGGATGTTCTCATCAGTTGTAGAGATCAATCAATAGCCTTGATCATAGCGTAATACATCTATTAGATGTAACCGACTCCTAGTACTATAGATTTCATTTGGAGGCATAATATTTCAAGTTCAGGAATTTTATCCCCCCCTTTGGTAACTCTATTTAGATTTTTCATATACATTTTTATATATTAGGAAGCTTATAAAGTATTAGGTTTTGATATGTTCCCTCAAATGGCCTCAAGTACTACTTGTCCCTCCACACATTTGCTCTTTTCTATTCCACTTTCCATTTAAACCTTTGACACCAATGTCTCCATGTCTATCCATAATTATACATTATAATTCCCCTTCTTTGGAAGCAGTCCCCTCAACCCAGTCCATTACTTAATACCTAATGTAAGTAGTTATATGTATTATATTATACATACTGAAGGCTAAAGAGGTAAATACATGTAAGAGAAAACATATTTGTCTTTTGGAACATGGGATATCTCAGGATTACTTTTTTCTATCTCCATCCATTTATCTGCAACTTTCACAATTTTGTTTCTTTTAAAAGTGTAATAATTTCTATTGTGCAAATGAACCACATTTTCATTACTCATTTCTTGGTTGATAAGCATCTACTGTTTTCTATTTCTGGCCACTATGGCTAGGGTAGCAATAGACATGGACAAATAAACAAGAATTTCTGCAGAAGGATGATGCATCCTTGGGTTGTATCCAAGAGTGGTTTGCCGGATCTTGAAGTAGATCTCTTTCCAGCTTTCCGAGGAACCACTACACTATTTTCTATACTGGCTGTGCAATTTTGTATACCCATCAGTGATGAGAAAGTGTTCCTCTTTTCCTGCATCCTTGCAAACATGAGCTCTTATTTGTTTTATTGATCTTGGGCATTCTGAATAGTATAATATCTCAAAGTAGTTTTAATGTACATTTCCCTGATAGCTAAAGATGTTGAAATTTCTTTAAATGTTTCTCAGCCATTTCTGTTTCATCTTTCGGAGAACTCCTTACTTAACCTCTTTATTCCGTGTACTTAGGTTGATTTCTTAATTTTTTCTTCCTTCGTTCCTTTGTTCGTTCATCCCTTCCTTCCTCTCTTTCCTTTTTTCTTTCTTTCTTTTTTGATATTAAATCTATATCAGAAGTGAAATGAGTAAAGAACTTTTCTCATTATATAGCCTGCAGCTTTGACTGAGTAATGGTTTTCTTTGACATACAGAAACTTCTCTGTTTCATGATTTATTAATTGTTGGTCTTAGTGCTTTGCTATTGGTGTCCATTTCTCATTTTTTGACTTATTAATTATTCTTTTCATTTTTTTTGCTATTGATCACTAAGGAAAATGTCTAGTATATTCATTTCCTTATTTCATTACTCATTATACTTACCTTAAGGATCTCATAAAAACTTATATTTTTTATAAATATGTTCAAGAATTGATTCATAAAAGGTATTTTCATGGTCAGAGAAATATAGGTTCATCTTATACAGAAAAGCTCTGCAGCAAAACTTAGGGTTTGAAGCTTGCTTAAAATTTCTGTTGGTCAGGTGGTGGTAGCACATGCCTTTAGTCCTAGCACTAGGGAGGCAGATGCAGGCAGAACTCTGAGATCTAGGCCAGCCTGGTCTATAGAATGAATTTCCAGATAGTAAAGGTTTTACAGAGAAACCCTGTCTCAAAACAACAACAACAACAACAACAACAACAACAACAACAACAAAACTGTACTTTATTTTTTAAAAATATTTATTTTATGTGTTGTCCTTATGATTTTTGCTGTTTCTTTGTATTTATAATTATAAATACTCTAAAACTATGTTGAAAAATGTTGGCTGTTACTTCTAAATTAATTTGCAAAGCATACCTTTTTATTTTTAATATTGTTATTTATATGGTTTTAGCATTAGTGGTGTAAAAGAGACTAGAGAGTACAGTTCTTCAATGTAAATTGTTTTTTTTTAACATTATGATTATCCTCTTTTTACATAGCACTTCTGTTTTTTAAAGCCTACAGTGATTTTGTTTATTTAATCAGACAGAGTCCACTAAAACAGCAATGGCAATTTGAACAGTAGTCAACATTTCATTGATTTTTGTAAAAATAGTTACTTAGAGGAGTTCATTTTTCAATACTATACCAAAAAAGATGCAATGTTTATTTTACCTTGAGCTTCATGTTAATGTCCATGAATAAGGAAATAGATCATGTTCACTAAGCAATAACAGAGCTATATGAATGTGAGAATTAATATCAAACCTCATATGAAAGCTGGATATGAAAGCAAATATCAAATTCACAGTGCAAGCAAAATTGCCAGATTGACTCAGAATCAAACCTAAGAGTACGTAGCTTAGCTAGCATCAGATGTATGTGTTATACAAAAAATAAAAGATATGTGTTTATATATCTTAAAACCTCTTTCTAAGAATATAGTATTGTTGTGGTTTGAGTGAGATTGCCTCCCCATGCCCTGCTGCCTCTGACCAGGATCAGACATCTGAATGCTTAGGGAATTGCATTAGAAAGTAGGTGAGGTATTGTAAAAAAGTGTGACTTGGAGGTGGAGGTGGGGCTTTGGGTTTTCCAATGCTCAAGCCAGACAGTGTGTCTCTCTTCCTACTGACTGTTCATCCTGATGTAGAACTCTCACTTACCCCTCTTGCACCACATCTGCTTTCTCTGTCACCATGTTTCTTGCCATGACAATAAACCTCTGAATCTGTGAGCCAGCCCCAAATAAATGATTTATTTTATAAGAGTTGCCTTGGCCATATTGTTTCTTCACTGCAATAAAAACTCTAGCTTGTACAGATAGCAATAGTAGTAATTTATTACTTCTGATTTTTAACTATTAGCAAAACATAGACTGTTAATACTGGAGATATTGTTGCTTTTACTTCCTGGACATTGATTCCTAGAGGAAATGGAAATGGAAACAGATGTAGAGATCAACAGCTGGACAATGTTCACAGAGTGAGAGATTTTGGAACAGTCAGTCCAAATCATATGCCTCCATCAAATAGCTCCCTTCGGGGCCTAGTGGACTCTGGAGAGGAGGAGGTAGGAAGATTCTAACAGCCAGTGGGCATGGAAGACAATAAAGAAGCAAGACAATGTGGACAAAATAGGACTAATGCCCATATACATTTACAGAAACTAGCAAAATGTACAGGGATCGACAAGTCTAAGCCAGATGGGGCCCAGAGCATAGTGGGGAAGTAGACACATGCTGCCATTCTTAACCCAGAATCTATCTCCAATTGATAACAACTTGCAAGGGAGAAATTTAGTATCCTCCACCAGGGTCTCACTGGGTATGCAAACCACACTTAAGGGCAGACTCCATAGATCCATGCCCAGCAGTATATGACCAACCCTAAAATAAACAAACAAAATGAAACAAAACAACCCAAAACAACAAAACAAAAAACAGCAACAACAGTAACAACAACAACAACAACAACAACAACAACAACAACATAAGCCTCAGTGGTAATTTTGGAGGTTCTATTTGTCTAATAATGTTTTGTCTGTGCTTTTGGGGTCTTATTCTGATAGTTCTGTTTTTGTGGTGTTTCTGTGTGGGCGAATGTGTCAGTCTCTGCTAGTGTGTTTCTTGTGCTTTTTCTTTTGGCCCCTTTTTTCTGTTTGCTTGTTTGTTTTTATTTTACTATATGATAATCATCATAACCATAATTATTTAGATGTCTGTTTACTAATGAGAGAGAAAATTAAAGGATGTAGTTTCAGGTGGCTGATAAGTGGGGAGAACCTGAAAGCAGTTAGGGGAGGGGGAAACCACGAAAAGAATATATTATATGAAGAATATTTTTTAACTTGATTGGTTACAATAAAGAGTAAAAGTGAATTAACTCTATATTTGAAGTTTTATTAATTTATTAACCTAGTTATTCATGCCTTGTTCCTAAGGACTGGCTTTCATGGTATGAGACATCATAAAATCCAAATTTCCAAAGGATGGAAGCAACCAACGGATATGATTAAGATGAACAAAATGACACACATATCTTGGTAATAACCAACAATCCTCTAATTGTACATATAACCTGTTCAACAAGAGAAAAATCATGCCTGGTACTGGAAACAGACAGTTCCACAGAGCTAATGAAATGCATTTTGGAGGAGATCCTACAACCACCACTTTGCTAAACCAGCTTAATCCTTAACTACACTCTAAATGTAGGCCTAATACCCACAGATAAGTCTGGTCTCCCCTCTTAATCAAAGAAACTTCTCTTTGTAACGACAGAGACTACTACAGAGAAGTACAAACGATAAAAGAAAAAAAATGTAGAATTGTGGAGTTTAGATCCAATGGATAAATCTCCAAATCAATTCCTGCTCCTTGGACTCAGAAAATATTAGAGGAGTTAGAAACATCTTAACAAGTAGAGGATCAAGTATTTGTTTGTCAAATTGTGTCTCCCATCATAATGTCAGAGGCTTCATCCATAATGTCTCAACATGGCTGCCTGAATAGGTTGAACAAAGATAATAACACTAATAAACAGGCCAAAGTGGGCAGGAGAGAGTCCACAAGACCTCAATGCTATGAAAAGAAATATAAGCAACTAAGGAATGCTGGGATCAGAGATATAATCTCCAGGAGAAATATACCAACTGATTATCCAATACCAAATGGTAAACACTGAAAATATTAGGAAAGAATATATATATATATATATATATATATATATATATATATATATATATATATATGGAGGCCACAAATTTGAGAGCATAGAGTAGTAGATGGACTGATTTAGATGAGGAAAGAAAGGGAAGGGAAAAACAATGTAATTATAGCCTCAAAAATTAAAATAAATACAGCAATTAAAAAGTATTTCTCTCAGGCAGAGGGAAAATGTACAAATTAATGGAAACATTTTCATATTTTTTCACAAAATTACATTTTTAAAACGTTCTGGATGTTTATTATCTTTATACCATGGGGAGAAAATATTTTATACACTAAATTCATGCATAATTCATTTATGTTAAAGAAAAGACCTTGAAAACCATTTACAAAATAAATAGAGCATGCTATAATGGGAAATGGAAATGCTTTAGTTTATAAAAGATAAAATTGTATTTTTCATAATTTTAAAATTGCTCAATTTAAGTGAATTGCTTACAGGGCCTGTGATAGGCCAGTCTTTGGGGAGGTGTTTTTCATGATTTTCAGCTTAAAATTGCTGGCTCAAACACACTGGACTGCCTTTAAAATTTTAGCATCTAGAGAAAAATAGTCACTTTCCTTTTCTGTTACTTTTTCTCAAGTTCTCACTTTATGCTTGATTTTCATTTTAGTATGCCTTCTGCATTCTTGAAACAAACAAACAAACAAACAAACTCCCCCAGATGACTCAAAAGCAGTGCTCTGAGGTCACCAAGTGAAGACAGATTCAGGATGGTCATAGTAATTTTCATCACAGCTTGGGCATCTTTCTTTTTCTATACTTGACTCAGAATTAAGCAATCTATTTGACTTTCCTTCCATTTTCTTCCAGCTGCTCCATCTACTTGTCTAGGCAAGTACACACACCCATTGTCTTTTTCCTAAGAGGGTTTAACTTCTGTTTAACCTTCAAATTTTATTTCTCCTACATAAAGTATTCCCCAAGAGATTTGCTTCACTTGTAGTGACCTCTCTGTTCTCTGGATCTAGCTCTGTCTGTACCACTGCATTGGAAATGCATTTTGCTCTCTGTTGATTAAACTAGATCTTATGAACTGTATATTTTATGCACATGTCCCTGAATTGAGAAGCCATGTCCAACATTATCTTCTACCTTCCACTTTTTCTAATACAATAACTTAGGTACTAAAAATTCTTGTTATTTCTTAACTGCTTTGTTTACATATACGTGATAATAAGCCTTGATGCTCCAACTACATTTCATTGTGTATTTCCTGATCTGTATTTTAGAATTCATATTTTATATTTTTAGATATGGAAAAAGAGCTTTCCTTTAGCGTGTTGTTTGAGACTTCAATGTCAGTAAAGGTACTTTTTAGGAACTAGGATATATGGCAGGGGACTGTCCAAGAAAAGTTGTAGCCTTTTTCTATAATTGATTTCTAGATCAGCCTAATGAATATAATTATTGCCTGTAAAATTCAGATATGTTACTGCAACATACTCTGTTACAAAACTTGTAAAGTAAAACCAATACAATCAGAAAAGTTTTCTAGTAATATTCAGGAAAGTGTTCTATCTGTGTTTTAATTTAGAAAGCATTACTTCAAAAATTCAGGCAAAACAAACATCTAGAACATATATATATATGTATACATGTATATAGTATACAAGTATTTGTAGCGTAAATTGGTTCTTATTCCCTACAAATCCTTTTCTCTTTAAGTTACAAATGTAACATTGTTAGCTGGAGCAACACATTCTTTATAAACAAAATAATAAACTTAAAATATTCACTTCTGCATTCTTTTTTTTTTTTCAAGGTTTAAATCTTTTTTTTTTTTTTTTATTAACTTGAATATTTCTTATATACATTTAAGTGTTATTCCTTTCCCGGTTTCCGGGCAACATCCCCTCCCCTCCTTCCTTATGGGTGTTCCTCCCCACCCCCCCCCATTGCCTCCCCCCCAACAGTCTAGTTCACTGGGGTTTCAGTATTAGCAGGACCCAGCGCTTCCCCTTCCACTGGTGCTCTTACTAGGATATTCATTGCTACCTATGAGGTCAGAGTCCAGGGTCAGTCCATGTATAGTCTTTAGGTAGTGGCTTAGTCCCTGGAAGCTCTGGTTGCTTGGCATTGTTGTACATATGGGGTCTCGAGCCCCTTCAAGCTCTTCCAGTTCTTTTCTCTGATTCCTTCAACGGGGTCCTATTCTCAGTTCAGTGGTTTGCTGCTGACATTCGCCTCTGTATTTGCTGTATTCTGGCTGTGTCTCTCAGGAGCGATCTACATTTCTGCACTTCTTTGCTTCATCCATCTTGTCTAATTGGGTGGCTGTATATATATGGGCCACATGTGGGGCAGGCTCTGAATGGGTGTTCCTTCAGTCTCTGTTTTAATCTTTGCCTCTCTCTTCCCTGCCAAGGGTATTCTTGTTCCCCTTTTAAAGAAGGAGTGAAGCATTCACATTTTGATCATCCGTCTTGAGTTTCATTTGTTCTAGGCATCTAGGGTAATTCAGGCATTTGGGCTAATAGCCACTTATCAATGAGTGCATACCATGTATGTCTTTCTGTGATTGGGTTAGCTCACTCAGGATGATATTTTCCAGTTCCAACCATTTGCCTACAAATTTCATAAACTCGTTGTTTTGATAGCTGAGTAATATTCCATTGTGTAGATGTACCACATTTTCTGTATCCATTCCTCTGTTGAAGGGGCATCTGGGTTCTTTCCAGCTTCTGGCTATTATAAATAAGGCTGCGAACATAGTGGAGCACGTGTCTTTTTTTATATGTTGGGGCATCTTTTGGTATATGCCCAAGAGAGGTATAGCTGGATCCTCAGGCAGTTTAATGTCCAATTTTCTGAGGAACCTCCAGACTGATTTCCAGAATGGTTGTACCAGTCTGCAATCCCACCAACAATGGAGGAGTGTTCCTCTTTCTCCACATCCTCGCCAGCATTTGCTGTCACCTGAGTTTTTGATCTTAGCCATTCTCACTGGTGTGAGGTGAAATCTCAGGGTTGTTTTGATTTGCATTTCCCTGATGACTAAAGATGTTGAACATTTCTTTAGGTGTTTCTCAGCCATTCGCATTCCTCAGCTGTGAATTCTTTGTTTAGCTCTGAACCCCATTTTTTAATAGGGTTATTTGTCTCCCCGCGTCTAACTTTTTGAGTTCTTTGTATATTTTGGATATAAGGCCTCTATCTGTTGTAGGATTGGTAAAGATCTTTTCCCAATCTGTTGGTTGCCGTTTTGTCCTAACCACAGTGTCCTTTGCCTTACAGAAGCTTTGCAGTTTTATGAGATCCCATTTGTCGATTCTTGATCTTAGAGCATAAGCCATTGGTGTTTTGTTCAGGAAATTTTTTCCAGTGCCCATGTGTTCCAGATGCTTCCCTAGTTTTTTCTTCTATTAGTTTGAGGTGTCTGGTTTGATGTGGAGGTCCTTGATCCACTTGGACTTAAGCTTTGTACAGGGTGATAAGCATGGATCGATTGCATTCTTCTACATGTTGACCTCCAGTTGAACCAGCACCATTTGCTGAAAATGCTATCTTTTTCCATTGGATGGATTTGGCCTTTGTCAAAAATCAAGTGACCATAGGTGTGTGGGTTCATTTCTGGGTCTTTAATTCTGTTCCATTGGTCTATCTGTCTGTCTCTGTACCAATACCATGCAGTTTTTATCACTATTGCTCTGTAATACTGCTTGAGTTCAGGGATAGTGATTCCCCCCTGAAGTCCTTTTTATTGTTGAGGATAGTTTTAGCTATCCTGGGTTTTTTGTTATTCCAGATGAATTTGCAAATTGTTCTGTCTAACTCTTTGAAGAATTGATTGGTATTTTGATGGGGATTGCATTGAATCTGTAGATCGCTTTTGGTAAAATGGCCATTTTTACTATATTAATCCTGCCAATCCATGAGCATGGGAGATCTTTCCACCTTCTGAGGTCTTCTTCAATTTCTTTTCTTCAGTGTCTTGAAGTTCTTATTGTACAGATCTTTTACTTGCTTGCTTAAAGTCACACCGAGGTATTTTATATTATTTGGGTCTATTATGAAGGGTGTCATTTCCCTAATTTCTTTCTCTTGTTTCTCTTTTTGTGTAGAGAAGGCTACTGATTTATTTGAGTTAATTTTATACCCAGCCACTTTGCTGAAGTTGTTTATCAGCTTTAGTAGTTCTCTGGTGGAACTTTTGGGATCACTTAAATATACTATCATATCATCTGCAAATAGTGATATTTTGACTTCTTCTTTTCCGATCTGTATCCCCTTGACCTCCTTTTTGTTGTCTGATTGCTCTGGCTAGAACTTCAAGAACTATATTGAATAAGTAGGGAGAGTGGGCAGCCTTGTCTAGTCCCTGATTTTAGTGGGATTGCTTCAAGTTTCTCTCCATTTAGTTTAATGTTAGCCACTGGTTTGCTGTATATGGCTTTTTACTATGTTTAGTATGGGCCTTGATTCCTATTCTTTCCAGGACTTTTATCATGAAGGGGTGTTGAATTTTGTCAAATGCTTTCTCAGCATCTAATGAAATGATCATGTGGTTTTGTTCTTTCAGTTTGTTTATATAATGGATCACGTTGATGGTTTTCCAGATATTAAACCATCCCTGCATGCCTGGGATGAAGCCTACTTGATCATGGTGGATGATTGTTTTGATGTGCTCTTGGATTCGGTTTGCCAGAATTTTATTGAGTATTTTTGCGTCGATATTCATAAGGGAAACTGGTCTGAAGTTCTCTTTCTTTGTTGGGTCTTTGCGTGGTTTAGGTATAAGAGTAATTGTGGTTTCATAGAAGGAATTCGGTAGTGCTCCATCTGTTTCAATTTTGTGAATAGTTTGGATAATATTGGTATGAGGTCTTCTATGAAGGTCTGATAGAATTCTGCACTAAACCCGCCTGGCCCTGGGCTCTTTTTGGTTGGGAGACCTTTAATGACTGCTTTTATTTCCTTAGGAGTTATGGGGTTGTTTGACTGGTTTATCTGTTCCTGATTTAACTTCGGTACCTGGTATCTGTCTAGGAAATTGTCCATTTTCTGTAGATTTTCAAGTTTTGTTGAATATAGGCTTTATAGTAAGATTCGATGATTTTTTTTGAATTTCCTCTGATTCTGTAGTTAATTGTACAATTAGACAATTCTGTCTCCCTTTTCATTTCTGATTTTGTTAATTTGGACACACTCTCTATGTCCTCTCGTTAGTCTGGCTAGGGGTTTATCTATCTTGTTGATTTTCTCAAAGAACCAACTTTTGGTTCTGTTGATTCTTTCTATGGTCCTTTTTGTTTCTACTTGGTTGATTTCAGCTCTGAGTTTGATTATTTCCTGCCTTCTACTCCTCCTGGGTGTATTTGCTTCTTTTTGTTCTAGAGCTTTTTGGTGTGCTGTCAAGCTGCTGACATATGCTCTTTCCTGTTTCTTTCTGCAGGCACTCAGAGCTATGAGTTTTCCTCTTAGCACAGCTTTCATTGTGTCCCATAAGGTTGGGTATGTTGTACCTTCATTTTCATTAAATTCTAAAAAATCTTTAATTTCTTTCTTTATTTCTTCCTTGACCAGGTTATCATTGGGAAGAGCATTGTTCAGTTTCCACGTATATGTGGGCATTCATCCCTTATTGTTATTGAAGACCAGCTTTTGGCCGTGGTGGTCCGATAGCACGCATGGGATTATTTCTATCTTTCTGTACCTGTTGAGGCCTGTTTTTGACCAATTATATGGTCAATTTTGGAGAAAGTACCATGAGGAGCTGAGAAGAAGGTATATCCTTTTGCTTTTTAGGGTAGAACGTTCTATAAATATCCGTTAAGTCCATTTGGCTCATGACTTCTCTTAGTCTGTTCACGCCTCTGTTTAATTTCTGTTTCCATGATCTGTCCATTGATGAGAGGTGTTGAAATCTCCTACTATTATTGTGTGAGGTGCAATGTGTTTTGAGCTTTAGTAAGGTTTTTTTATGTATGTAGGTGCCCTTGTATTTGGGGCATAGATATTTAGGATTGAGAGTTCATCTTGGTGGATTTTTCCTTTGATGAATATAAAAGTGTCCTTCCTTATCTTTTTTTGATGACTTTTAGTTGAAAATTGATTTTATTTGATATTAGAATGGCTACTCCAGCTTGCTTCTTCTGACCATTTGCTTGGAAAGTTGTTTCCCAGCCTTTTCACTCTGAGGTAGTGTCTGTCTTTGTCTCTGAGGTGTGTTTCCTGTAGGCAGCAGAATGCAGGGTCCTCATTTTATGATCCAGTTTGTTAATCTATGTCTTTTTTGGGGAGTTGAGGCCATTGATGTTGAGAGATATTAAGGAATAGTGATTATTGCTTCCTGTTATATTCATATATTGGATGTGAGGTTATGTTTGTGTGCTTTTCTTCTTTGTTTTGTTGCCAAGACGATTAGTTTCTTGCCTTCTTGGGTATAGCTTGCCTCCTTATGTTGGGCTTTACCATTTATTATCCTTTTGTAGTGCTGGATTTGTAGAAAGATATTGTGTAAATTTGGTTTTGTCATGGAATATCTTGGTTTCTCCATCTATGTTAATTGAGAGTTTTGCAGGATACAGTAGCCTGGGCTGGCATTTGTGTTCTCTTAGNG